>NC_046154.1:215975752-216233252 GCF_011064425.1 Rattus rattus
CCTGACTTTTCACAGAGCTTATAAAGGAAAAAACCACAAACCAGGGGGAGCAAGAGGGAGGGAGGAGGGGAATTCCAAAACCATAAACAGCCCATACAGTTAGGTCATACACTAGTCATGTGTAACACTAGGCAACACACCCAGGGAGGGAGGAGGGGAATTCCAAAACCATAAACAGCCCATACAGTTAGGTCATACACTAGTCATGTGTAACACTAGGCAACACACCCGGGGCTTTGTGACATTGTGATTAGGGGTAGTGACATTTTACAAGGCCATTGGGACATTGTGGCCGGAGGCTATGGGTCATCGTGGCTGTTCCAGGAAACTTTTCATGCAATAATGTTCCGGGAACCATTGTACAGCAAGGGAGGGTGAAAAGTTTATGTTCTCACAGACCCTACTTCTCCTTTTTTGGGTACAGACCCAACTTCTTCTTTTTGGGTAGCTAGGCGGCTTATTATTAATTTTTAATCCTTCAGTACTAATAGCTTTATTTTGTTCTGTGACTATAACCTCATCTACAGTGGAACATGTCATTTGGGGGAAGATGAATTTGTTCGCGGGCAATGGTAATGTGCAGTTGACTCAGAAGAAACCATCTCTTACCACTTTGAGGCAATAGGTAGGTTCACACCACTGAGAGCAGCTGGGCTCAAACTCCTGCCCATTTACATCACTATCCTTTTAGAAATATGATTGTAATCAAGGAAAGGTAATGGTAAACCTTTCCTCTAGAGTTCAGGAACAGCCAGTATGATAGTGGTATCCAGAGCACAGGTCATGACTTCTGTTTTGAGAGAAAGGAAGGAAAACAAAAATAAATAGTAATTTGACTGTGACCCACAGCAGATGGGTCAGTTAAAAATGTACAGAATGAAAAACGATTATTTCACAATTTTTACTTTACAGGAGTAGTCACTGGTTTTATTTATCTCATGGGTATTTAGAACAGAGCCAAAAGTGGACCACCAGGAACCCATGTCAACATCTACATGAACACTAGTCCTAAGGCTGTTACCTTGGACTAGCTACAGTCACTCTCAGTTATGAGTTATAAAATAGAAAGGGTAAGTTAGCTGTGCTCACCCTTCCTTCTGACTCTTCAAATTCTGTAATTCTCAGGGTACTGGTTGTCAACAAAGGCATAGTCTGTGCTTTTCCATTTCTGGTCCCTTGCTTTCTCCTCTCTGCTCTGCAGTCCTAGTGCTCCCAAACTGACCAGTGTTCTACTCTATATGTAGCCCTGGTCTGTTCAGTGATTCTGTTCTTCTGGGAGGCCAGGATTCTGCAGAACCTTAGTAGAATAAAGGATGCTAAAGAGAAACCTTGAGAGAGATGATGGTAAGGGTTGTGACCTCCCATAAACCAAAAAAGGCCAATAGCCACAGGATGGCCACAAAACAGTGAGAACATGATTTTTCTCCCTTACAGCTATCACAACAAAGCACAGCTCTTCTACAATTTCATTTTACCTGAGTGTGAACTGTTTTGGACTTTTCACTGGCTAGTTTTTGACAGCCTGACATAAATTAGAGTCACTTGGAAGAGGGAATGTCAGTGCCTCCACCAGCTTGGCCTAGGGACAAGAGTGTGAAACATTTTCTTGATTACAGATTAATGTGGGGGTGGGGGAGAGGGACCTAGTCCACTGTGGGCAGTGTCACTCCTAGGCAGACAGCCTTGTACCATGTATGAATACAAGCTGAGCAAGCTATGGAGAAACATGCCTCTATAGCTGTTATTTCCAAATTCCTGCCTTGAGCTCCTGCCCTGGCTTCCCTCCATGATGGACAAAAAACTGTAAGGTAAAACAAAACTCTCACCACCCTGAAGTTGTGTTTGGTAGTGTTTTATACAACAAACAATAAATAAGCTAGGACAGATCTCTACAGCTACAAGGACTAGATGCACATGGTCTGAATCCATTAACTTTATAGTAACCTGTTAGGACTGGTTCTCCTAACACTGATGTAGTACCACTATTGTATATGCAAAACAGTTTGCTGTTTTCCAAACATATGCTTCTTTCTAAATTATAAAAATAGTGGAAATGACTGTAGCCATGAATTTCATTTTCTGGCTTCTTGCACCTAGTAAAGCCATGCAACCAACTCAGGTTTCTTTATGGGCCAAAGTAAATTAAAGATATATAAAGCAATATATATTAGTATATATATAATGCAATATAATTATATATAAATATATAATATGTACTATATACATAATTAAATTATATTGATAATATATTATACAATATAGAATTTTATTCCCAAAGCAGCAGGCATTTTATAGCAGAGGCATTGTCTGTCACTAAATTCACATTTGTTGCATTTTACTAGGCAACTAGCTAGAAGCATCCCTCCGTATTGTCATCCTTTTATCTCTTCAGGAAATTGCAAGTGTTTCCTTAGTGATTTGTAGGGCTGACTCTGAGAGTTACTCTTTTAATATCCTCTAATCTTGTTGTTGATATGATCTATAAATACTCCAAAGCCTCAGGGATCGCCATTATCGACCTGCGGGACCACTAGATATTTCAAGTTTTTAACCTGGGGCATCCGGTAGGACAGTAAACAGGATTACAGAAAGTTCCAAGCAGATGAAGCTTGGTTCTCATCTACCTGCTGCTGTTATGCATAAACTGACTCCCCAATATTGCCCTTATTTTACATAAGGCTATCCCCACATTATGGGAAGCTTTCCCCTCTGTCTTTGTCTGTTACCCATACTACTGTACATTATTTACAAACCGTGTGTGACTATAAGCATTACTTCAGTGACAACTGCCAAAATGGTGACTTTTTTTAAGAAATAAAATATTAAACATCTCGTAAGAATGATAGAAAGGAGGGAGACATCGCCATGTCTTGGAGGGAGACAGATCAAATTTAGAGTTGCAGAAGAAAATTCATCCAAATGTAGGTGGAATGGTGAAGCAGCCCTATGGCGGGGGGTGGTCTACCCAGAAGGGAATAGGACAGCAAAGATAAACATAGATTTAGAAGGTCTTGAGCCAGGAGTACTGGAGGGAAATATAAGCTAGCCAGGCAGAGAATTAGAACGACCCAGCCTTTGAGCTAGTCAAGGCATATCAAAAATTAACTGGTGTGCGCGCGCATGTGTGTTTCTTTCCTTCGGGAATCCAGATAGTTCTTGGGTAGGTGTGCTCATCGGTAGCAAAAAGCAGTTTAGCTAATTCACTGCTACATTTGAGTTTTATTGAAGCATAAATAAGAATAAAATTACATTATTTTCAAGAAAATAGAACTAGATATCATTGTAGTAAATGAAATAGTTCACTCCTACAGAGAAGTGTCACATGTTTTACTTTTATATATGGACTATGAGGGGGAAAATACAAAGGACGCGAGAGTAGCAAAAAGGATTGTTAATGATGTGAAAGGAGAAGGGAGAGGAAGAGAGGAAAAGGGAAAGAGAAAGTAATAGGAGGGAAAATATGATGAAAATATATTACATTTTGTGTGTGGAAATACCATAATGAAATGCCTTACCTTGGTCAGTCTAAGTATGCAAATAAAACTAGTTGATAGAGTATTTTCGTTTTCATACTAACTCATAAGTCATTGTAGATGGGTCTATTTTGTCTCTGCAGTGAGATGATCAGCACAGCAAGTTAAACAAAGGTCACCTACATACGTGGTCCACATTGTGAATGAAAGCTGTGCCTTTAGTGGGACTCAGGAGCTGGGAGTTCTAATTGTGTTCTATCAACTAAACATAGGACGTTATAGTCATTTTTTCCTTAATATCAGGGATATTTTTATATGTAATCATGGAGACATTTTCTCTAATCCAGAGACAAATATGTTGCCAAGAGCTTTGAAAAGGAAAATGTAGCATTAGCATATTATCATAAGCAGAAGACCCAGAGCAAAGAATGCAGCTTCATCCAGAAGCCGGCCCATTCTGTGCAATTTTCTAAACCTATAACTCATGCAGGTTGTACAGTTACCAAAACCTCTGGAGAAAGGGTAGCCATGGAAACGGCACACCAGATGTCTCAAGAGGCATATAAAAATGTCTCAATCCTAGTTTGGAGGAATGCTCGGAAAACACAGGAAAGGTAAGAGCCCTTGTTACTGGAAAAAGCAAACACCTCCCACTCATCATTGCTACACTGAATGCACACACATAGATCAAGGCAAAAAATTGACCCCCTGAGCAGGCTTTGCAGGCAAGATCCTATTTGGCAAGGGTCTTGTGATGCTATAGTCTCTCTACCCTGAGTTCTCCAGGTGTGGTGGTGGATGATTGCTCAACTGCCACCAGAGCTCCTAGTTCATGGCTAATACTTAATCCAGTGAATCTCCAAAATAAAATAAAATAAAATAAAATAAAAAAATAAAGTGTGACTCTATAAGAGATAAAGAAAAGTACCTCTAGAATACTCTCTTACGTCAGCATGGAACTAAATTTCCTTGAAAAAGTGACAGTTTTAAAATTCTACAGATCCTAGAAATTCTTAATGATCCTGGAAAGCTGTAATGTTGCAAATCAAGGTGTTATCTTTGTCTGCATTTGATAAACTTAATGACCACTTTTTACCGATACTTACTTATATCTGACTTGGTATCCTTTGACTACAAGTAAAATCTTTGGAATGTGTCATTTTAGCTGACTAATAATTTTCACCAATCTGTAAACAAAAATGTCTTCAGGTAACCTCTAAAACTATCATGAAAATTTCCTACTACGCTACAAACCCATTTTCCTAATGCTCTCAACACTTTTGGTAAATGAATTGACTGCTTGCTTTTTTTTTGTTTTGTTTTGTTTTTTTTGTTTTGTTTTGTTTCGTGCTGATAGAATTTGGTGTAGCATGTAGACATGTTGTGGTTTGCCCTGGAGTTATCTGCATTTTGATGCTAATTCCACTGCCCCAAGGACAGCTGCCTAGTCATGTACTCAGGACTCAGGTGACTGCACCAGAACTTTCTCCCCATTGAATTTGTAAAATACAGGTGAGGGGCAGGTACAGGATGGAATCAGGCCTGTCATTGGAGGAGAAGGAAGGATGGGCAGGAGAGAAGTTTGAAGGAAGAGGAGGAGACTAAGAGAGAGGAGGAGACAGGAGAGAGGGAGAGAGCGAGAAGCCATGGCAGGTGACATTAAGATTCCGCTCTGTGCATTTACAGGTTGTTATTAATGTTCCTAAGGGATGGATGGTACCAGGCTTTGTATGTTTAAGTGGGCAATTATATCTTATCAATTGGGTCAAAGATTATTGTGTCCTGTGTTCTTTCATGTGTAGATTTAAGTGTAAGGGAGTGTGGGGCGGCTAGTCTGGGCCGCCACGGAATTGGAATGTGTGCTTCTGGCAAGATATCCAGCAGATATCTTGGGGCACTGTGGTGTAGATCTAGTTGGGATAAAAGACAGTGATTTTTTTTTGTTTGTTTTTTATATTTTTACAGCAACATAGACAATGGAATGTATTATTCATATTTGACTCATGCCTTCCAGAGGAAGAGTATTTCAGATTAAAAATTGTAAAGCTTCACAGCTCACCTTAGCTCAGTTACTGTCATGTAGGTATGATGTTTATCTTTTATTTTCTTTATTTAATTGCAATCAAAATACCTGGGTTAGCTTATTATTTGACAACGTAAATCATACAGAGTATAGGATAAAGGTTGTCTTTTTTATCTATTAATCTTACTGTTTCCCAAACACAAAGCTAGCCACCAGCTCTGCATAGAATTTTTAACATCCTTGTTCACCTCTCCACCTTAGGTGTCTGTCCTTATTGTCCCCACCATTTTGAGGCAAGATTTATTGTTGTTGCCCACCAGGTATGTCAGAAGAGCTGCCTGTGAGTAAGAGCAATCTCCTGTGTTTACCTCCTACTTCATGGTAGGAGAGCCGGGATGGCTGCTCTACATTACTGTACCCAAGTGTTCTGGGGATCTGAATACACGTACTCATGTGGCAAGTGATGTATCGATGCAGTCATCTCCCAAACTCTTAGTAGCTATTTTCTATATTAATGGAAAGCTTTCCCCTTTACAGAACTTTGTGGCTCTCAATGCTTATATTAACATAAAATTGTTTTAAGGAACAATGTAGAGAATTTGACTTTGTATGCTCAAATTTGTTTTCTGCCATGTTTTCCTTCATTCACCCACCCTCCACCACTCTGAACATTTTTCTTTTTCTCAAGCCCTCATCCAGTTGGGCGTCTTCCTTTGCAACTATACTTTCCTATGCTAGGCTATGCCTCCCAATCTCTTCTCCATGACTGTCTTCTGAGCACTACCCAGGCCTCAGCATCGATGTCTCATGTGATCAGCCTACCTGGTCCTACCTCTTTTTTCTCTAATATATCTTTATTTCATATTAAGAATCAGTTTGTGACTTTTTATTTAAAACATTTACTGTCTTTATATTTCATAGTTTCAACTCCATGAAAGCACTTCCCATTGTCATATCTTTTAAAAATGGGATATAGAGGAACAAGTTTAAGATTTGGAATAAATGCTGCTTTCAAGAAAACAGTAAATGAATAAATGACCAAAGCAAAATATTCTGTTCCATCTCCTGCATGTAATCTTCTAGCTACTGGAGCATAATGTTTACCTGACAGTCAGATTACAGGTGAGATTTGGAGTGTTTAATTCTGCTGTAATATGATTTCTTTTAATTAAACACCACATATTCCTCTGTTAAGTAAATGTTCCTCTCTGTTCCTAGTGGCTATGTTATGATTTATCCAGAGGCCTTCACACTAGCTGGTTAGAGCTCAGAAACTTAATAAATAATCCTAGTGCGTGGGGGAATTCTAAAATCCTTTTTCTGAGACAATGAAATATAGCATTATTAAATATACTGTTTTCCTTGCTAAATGCTGATCAGTCCTGGTACTTGGTAACATTCTTATAGACATGACTGATCATTTTAGCTCTGACACATATACAGCATTACATTATAAACTGAATGGTTACTTACTCAGTGTTTCTAAATGTATGTACAGGGAATACAAGACCTTCATTTATATGCATTTCTCCAAAATTTTGGTAAAGAAGAAAATGTCAAGTATTAATAAAGGTACAACATTTAATTATCCTGGGTAAAGGATTGGATTCTATTTCTTCAAAGTTTCTTTTTCCTTGCCAAGAGCTCCTAATTGCTTTGAGCTTTAAAAACATCCATCTGCACGAAAATTTCCCCGATGGCAATCCTATTTTGAACATACTGTTTGAAATCACTTTAAAAATTATTTAGAGAAGAAAAATGCTGTTTTCTCATAGCATAAGAAGTAGGTCCATTTTAAAACATTTTAACCATTAATTTTGAAGCCAAACCCTGTAAGGAGGAAATACAATTATTTTAAATCAGCACAAGAATGGTTCTGCAGTCAGAACAGAACTGTTTCCAATTAGGGGATATCCTTACAAACATATTTAGCCTTTTTATCATTGTTTTTAGAACTTGGAACTGGCATATCATTGAACCCATTCTGAGTATTTTTTTATTTTTTACTATCGAAAAAGAAACAGTGTACTTTCCAACTATTATCTCCAGGGGTGGTGATAATACTTATTATTAAAATAATAGTCAATACTTTTCGGGTGCACAGCTATGCTAGATAGAGTGCTAAATAATTTACATGCTTTGGTTTGTTCTCCACACCCTGGGAGCAACAATGTTATTGGAGTTTGTGAATGAGAAACTAATTGCTTTGTCAGGTTAATAATTGCCTTCCTGTTATGGCCAACCATGTCAGCATTTTGCTGTGCTAGTCTAGGTCCATTTATTGGACACAAACACACCAGGGAGGTAAGGTCTCAAAACGTCCTGCCATTTCTTTGCTCCCCTGAGAATTCTAAGACGTGCAGTAGAAAGGTAGGCCCAAGTACAAACATGAACTAGGCATCTAGAGCAAAGAAGGAGGAAGTCAGTTCTTCAGCAAGGAGAGGTAACTAAAGAGAAGAAAGACTCTTAAATACTAAGAAAATTTACTGAGTTGCTTATATGTGGGAAATAAGAAGCACAGAAGAGAAAGGGGAAAGTTATGAGTGCTGACTCAATTTGAGGCCAGCCCATCTGCAGGAAATCACTTCTGTTTGCTTGGCAGGGCAGCTGTAACAAAGGAGTGACTTAGCCCACAGAAGTGCCACACTTCTGGAAACCTCTTACTCTGGGTCTGAAGGGATGGTTGTTTGGGAGTGATGTGAGGAAGTGATTAGCTCCAAGCCCTATTTTGGATATGTAGTGGACATCACCCTGTATCATTAAATAGTTTTCCTTTATTATATACTGTCCAAACTTCTCCCTCGTATGGAAAAGTCATTTTAGATTAGAGCTTACTCTAATAACGTCACTTGCATTTTACTACTTGTTTAAAACCTGTCATCAAACAAAGTCATTGTTCTGGCTAATCTTTAAAATTTTTAATTGCTATTGAAATATACTTACATCATTTCCCCACTCATTTCACCTGCTAAGCCCTCACACGGATTCCCTCAAACGCTTCCCAATGCCCCACATTGCCTCTCAAATGAATTTTTCTTTATTATTTTCATATATACAAAATACAAATAGAACCTGCCTAGTATATTTAGTATTATGTATGTATATATAATTTCAAGCCTGACCACTTGGTATTCAGTTAGGAGACTCATGTCTGGGAAAGACCGATTTTCCCTCCTTGAGTAGTCTGTAGATCTTTGTCTAAGGTAGGACCCCTTGAGTTTCCCCCATTCCATTTCACGCTCCAACCACCCTTGCTTCCCCACTGCCATGGTCTGTGAGACAAAACAAACTCTCAAGTTGCTTTTGACAGATATAACATTTTGTCACAGAAGCCTGTAAGTAATTAATGTAGTTCTTGTTTGAGATACTAGGGGTTAGGATTTTAACATAAAAATAAGGGGGCAGTTATAGTGTAACCTTTCATCTGAGAGTTTAAAAAGCAACAAAGTTTAGTTATTTTATAGATGGAAAATTATGAAACAGTTAATATTAAGTATGTTAGGAAGAGTTATGGACTAAAATGTGACAGATACAAGGATATAAACCTTCAAGCTTCAAATCCAGCAACCATCTCCCAAGACAGGGCCACTAGCTATGGACCAAACATTTAAACCCTGTGTCTGTGCGGGATATTTCACATTCAAACCATTACAATAAAATACCATCTTATATAGCAAGAGTCAAGAAACAAAATTTGAAGTTGATATATTTCAAATAAAAGTGTTATTTAGAGAAGAGTGGAGTTATGTGAGATCATCACAAAACTGACTGTGGTCTCTCCAGGGAAGACGCGGATTGGATAGCGCATCCCAGGACTTTAGCTTTTAATTTTAAGCACTACTGAGCTATTTAATTAAAAAAAATTTAAGAAAGAACCAAATAACCAGATAAGGTAATTTATTGATTATACATTAATTGATTCTATGACATGGTCTAGAATCAAGAATCAAATATGACTGCAAAATAAGAAAACCCTTCCAAGGGTAAGCAATTTCTTTTTGTAAAAAGAATTTTTATTCCTATCATATTTTAAGATATAACAGGGAACTGCCAGAGAGAAAAATAAAATTCTTAGGAGTTCCAGGAGACATTTTAAACTTAGTGCTGAGGGGAAATTTGGGATATTTATGAAGTTTATTTAAGCTCTTGAAAGCATGAACTTAAGTCAGCATGGATTTAAGTCTGCACTGTATCTATACACTGTATGCCTTTCCTACTCTATCCTTCATCTCAGTCAAGTCTACTGTGGGTTTCTCAGAGGACTGGGTTGCTTAGGCCTGATGGGAGTCAGAGGTTCTTCATTCCTGAGACCCAGAATATGTCAACAGCTTCTTTATGACGTCTTCTTGAACAGTGCTTGGAAGAACCTTGCTTGTTCCTATGAATCCAGGGCACTTGGAGTGAGAGGCTAGAGAGTCCTCCATTTTCCATCAAGAAAGACACGACAGGAAGAGTGGAGGAGTGGAGGAGTGGAGGAGAGACTGAACTTGTGAGTCTGTGCCTTTGTTGCCCTTTATTGCCTGAGAACCTTCTTGTGAAATGAGCTTACCTCCAAGAAGCTTTCCTGGACAAAGCAGAGCCAAGCTCTGTGGTTTGGCTGAGTCAGACAGAGATGCCACTACCCTTTCTATTTTATGATATGATTCTCATCCTCACCATCAGCAACATTTAAACATTTAATTATGAATTATTTCTATAGCAGTTAAGAAATGTTGGGGACCAGAAGCTGGCAACAGTTAGTCTTTTAAAATGAAAAGTTAACAAACAAAACAAGACAAACAAACAATAAAATCCCAAAGCATAGTAAGGTCTAGAAAGATATGTGAGAACCAAAACAAACTTGTTTCTGGGCCAGATTATGATTAGAAGTTGGCTATTCATCTTATTTCTTTACTTAAGGGAAATATGCAGAGGCTACAGTACCAAAGGGGAGACCAAAGGACAACTTGTATGAGTTGGTTCTCATCTCTAGTCCTGTAGAACACAGATGTTGGACTCAGGTCATCAGGCTTTATGGCAAGTACCTCTACATACTGAGTCATCTTGTCACCTACTGATTAAAAATTTTAAGAAAAATAAAGAGGTAGATAAATGGACAGAAGCTTTTTGATTTGGTTTCTGGTTGGAAAATAAGATAATAACAGTTCCTTCTAATTATAACATTCAGGAAATTGTTTACAAAATCACCATGGCATATGTTCCTGTTCCTATGGCTATGACTGATTTATAAATGGAGAAAATACAAGTATTTCCCAGGGGATCTGAGCTAGCATGCAGGAGAAGCTGGAATTAAACCTTAGGAGACTGACATCATGAAAGTACAGCCCACCACTGTGCTATATGATCATAGAGAATAAGGCAGCTATTCAAGATCAAAATGATTTCTAAAACACAATGTAGAGACTAATGAACCGTGGGGAGACCAGTTCTGATGCATACATCTGTTTTTCCCCATCTTTATTAAGTTGGGTATTTCTTATTTACATTTCAAATGTTATTCCCTTTCCCGGTTCCATGCCAACATCCCCCTAACTCTTCCCCCTCCCATTCTATATAGGTGTTCCCCTTCCAATCCTCCCCCCATTACCGCCCTCCCCACAAGAATCCCGTTCACTGGGGGTCCAGCCTTGGCAGGACCAAGGGCTTCCCCTTCCACTGGTGCTCTTACTAGGCTATTCATTGCTACCTATGAGGATGGAGACCAGGGTCAGTCCATGTATAGTCTTTGGGTAGTGGCTTAGTCCCTGGAAGCTCTGGTTGGTTGGCATTGTTGTTCATATGGGGTCTTGAGCCCCTTCAAGCTCTTCCAGTTCTTTCTCTGATTCCTTCAACGGGGGTCCTGTTCTCAGTTCAGTGGTTTGCTGCTGGCATTCACCTATGTATTTGCTGTATTCTGGCTGTGTCTCTCAGGAGAGATCTACATCTGGTTCCTGTCAGTCTGCACTTCTTTGCTTTATCCATCTTATCTAGTTTGGTGGCTGTATATGTATGGGCCACATGTGGGGCAGGCTCTGAATGGGCGTTCCTTCAGCCTCTGTTCTAAACTTTGCCTTCCTATCCCCGTCCTTCTTTTTAAAGAAGGAGTGAAGCACCACCCGAATTTTAGTCATCCTTTTTGAGTTTCATGTGTTCTGTGCTGATGCGTACATCTTATACACCAGTGGTCAGGGTTCCTCGAGAAAGAGGGGTTGTAAGAGTCAGAACACCAGGAAGTCTGCTGTGAAACAGGCTGTCTGAGAACTGGAACAAGAGCCACATTGATGGGCAGGTTCACATGGAAGGGGGGCAACTTCATAGGGTGTGACCTCTAGACAAAGAACTCCAGCCACCTACTGATTGCTGGGAGGAGAATTAGCTTCTCCCAGGTATGAGTCTCCTACTGGTTATTCAATACACAGTGGTCAGCTCTGAAACCATCTATGCACAAACAACAAAAATACAGCCAGCATGTTGAATTTATACACATATTTATGCATACACATACAAGACTGGACGGCATAAAGAGACTCCTAATTCATGAAATATTACCATTGCATATATCTATTCTTACAAAAAATTGAGATCACATTGTTATTGAGTAATTTTAATCAAGGATGCTTACTTGGTATGTTTTTCAGTTTTAAAAAAAACCCTTTTCTCAGGAACACAACAATAACAGTGTTAAAGTATGCTAATTTACTTGTATTTATTATTCAAATATGCTCATTTTTTGAATAATAATTTGCTGATTATTATAACGGTTACTCTGAATTTTCTGCTGTCTATAAATTAGCTGATGAATGATTTAATTCTAACTCGTTTAACTTCAAGGTGATTCTCATAAGGAGTGTTGAGAAGTTCTAAGAACAAAAATACAAAAATGTTCTTGAATGGAGTTTATATAAGTAGGATGCACAGAGGGTTTTACCTGGAACCCGTGCTGGACACTTGCTGGTTGATGCTCCAGAGAAACAGCCACATCACCAGAAGTTTCCTTATACTTAGCTCTCACCTCTCTAGTCTAAATCGTCCCATGGCTCCCGCTCCTCTTCAGCCATATATCAGCTGTACCCAAGAGGAGAGGGCAAGGAAAGCTGTAGGTAGATGGGTAGAGATTTTACTTAAATTGATCCACAGGGCATCAGGCTGAACATCTGAACTAAATATAAATAAGTCTTTTAGACAATCAATGAAAATATGCAAATAAACTCCATTACCCAGAGTCTTAGTAAGTTCTCAAATGGGGACATCATTTCCATACAAAATCCCTACACCCAGCAGCATGTGACCTCAAGGAAAGAAGGTAATAGTCTCTGTTTCTCATGATCCAGAAATTACTAGAAAGACAACGCTTGAAAAATATAGCATTCTCCTTTATTAAAAGTACAACTGCAGACAAAATATAATTAATAGAATTTAACTGAGCAAAGAGCAGCGAATTTCAGAGCCTCCAGCAATAGAATCGGAACAGAACAACTCCAGAGCTGCTGCATGGTTGAACTTACTTATGGTTAGAGAGCCAAAACTCGTGTGCAGAAGTAAGACGTGATGGGGTTCAGAGGAGGAGCGTGCGCCACCCCAGCTGCTGTTACAGACAGAGGATCGGCTTTCGCTTCCTAAGCAGTTTCCAGTGAGGTTGTCAGGTGGCTCATTGGTTTGTGTGGATACGTAGGACTAGATAAGAGCGTTGGAAGTGAATTGTAGTATGATTTGACAGTGTACATCCTCCTTAGTACTGTCAGAAAAGGAAAGTCAAGAGCTTATAGTCAGGAAGACAGTTGTCTGGAATTTTAATCAAGCTGGACTTTGAAGACTAATAATTGCTATGGGAAAGGAGAAAGGTGAGAATAAATGTATTCCCTTTCGAGACAAACAGGAGCAGGACATGTCATTTCCATTCACCACATAGGGCAGAACTTACCCACACTACAGAACGCTTCAAAGGCGTTTGGTTGTCAAACATCTAAGGAGACCTCAGACTCATGCTTGTTATTCTCCCAATAGGACACCCAGTGATTTCCTCTGAATGCTCCATCACCATAGAGTCTGCCAGCTTTGACAACACACAGGTAGACTCTATCCTATGCTGATGGATCTGACCACGTCCTTTCACACTCTAGGCTCCATTCAGATCCTGCAGCCTTGACTGAGTGCTCCTAGACAGAGAATGTGTTACCTCAACTCCCAAAACTTGCAGTGTTTCCTCCAACCTTTTAGTTCTTTCATGGTGGCACTGACCCTAGCCCCTCTCTCTCTCTCTCTCTCTCTCTCTCTCTCTCTCTCTCTCTCTCTCTCTCTCTCTCTCTGTAAAACCAGGGAGAAAACAGTTTGTACTAGTTATAGGCAAAAGAAACATCAAATTGCTGACTCACCCACCAGACACCCAGTATAACTGGGGGGTGGGGGATGATTAAGTGAGAGAGAATATGATCTGAATGAATTTACCACATGGCTGATTGTTTTTGGTTATCACCGACCTGGCAGGCTCTTAGAGATCTCTACTTGTAAACAATGTTGGTAATGTCTTCCTTCCAAGTGTCTGTTGGAAGGAAGTAAAACTGAGAAAGTAAACAGAAGAACATAGAACAGTTGTTTAATAATGGCAGGCATTTGAAGCTGTAGAGGCACACTGGCCTGGTACCAAACACAGACACAAATGTAGAAGTGCAGTCAAAGAGAAATGTGTACGCCATTTGCCTATTGCTGTCTTTAAATGAAACAGTATCTGTAAGTACATATTGAAAGTAAGTCCAATTCACACTGGACTTCATAGTTCTGCAGATCTACTTGGTGAGATTTATATTTTTATATGAAAACATTTAGAATCAACCAAATTTATATTCAAAACCTGAACTTTCAGGAAGGAAAATAAAATAAAATAAGGAAAAAGTGAAATCCTGTCTGTTCATGCCCTTGTCTTCAACATCCAGCTAACCAGTTAGTGGACAAAGTCAAAGCTTTGTCTGACTGAATCTTGGTGAAGGATGAAACATCCTATGTGAGTGTAGTTTCTCCAAGTACTGACTCACAACTGCTGAGATAGATAACGTCCACAAGTGTGTAGCTGTAGGTCGACGTCAAGGCGGTACGTGATTGGACAGTAGAGAGTGGGCGGGAGAGAGGAGGAAGGAGGGGCATCAAGGTGGAGTCTACGGAGCAGGATGGTTCAGATTTAGGTGAACTAGATCGATTTTATCTTGTCTAGGTGGGCGGTTAATATCTATCAGTTGGCAATGACTTTATTGTGTGGATGAATTGTGGGTTGAGAATTTAACATGTAAATCTAATTGCTAAATTACAGTTTTCTGGAGCTTCGATTTACAGGGCTAAAGAGGACAGTGTGAAAGAAACGGCTGAGAGGCAGTTGGAGCGTGCTATCTGCGCGGAGTGAGAAAGCGCAGGACCTGCAGAAGGAGATAGGGGACCGCACGGAGAGGGTGACTAAAAGGAGGACAGCTGGGAGTGGGTGGCTTGAGGACCATGTGGCAGAGTAGCAGCCAGAGTGAGCAGATCAGGCTTGTGGGAACTAATAGCAAACGATCTTCTCTAATTTTTACCACAACATGCGGCCCTCAGGACAAAGATACCCAGAATATCTGCCAAGCCCTGTAGGACAAAGGCCCTGTAAGGTGTTCTGAGCACCAGCTTCATTTCTGGCCCCTCGACTCTCTAACCAGTCAACCAGATGATCAAGAAAAAACCTCAATGGACAGGAACTTGTTTCTTTTCTTCTTCTTCTTCTTCTTCTTCTTCTTCTTCTTCTTCTTCTTCTTCTTCTTCTTCTTCTTCTTCTTCTTCTTCTTCTTCTTCTTCTTCTTCTTCTTCTTCTTCTTCTTCTTCTTCTTCTTCTTCTTCTTCTTCTTCTTCTTCTTCTTCTTCTTCTTCTTCTTCTTCTTCTTCTTCTTCTTCTTCTTCTTCTTCTTTCTTCTTCTTCTTCTGCTCCTGCTTCTACTTCTGCTTCTTCTTCTTCTTCTTCTTCTTCTTCTTCTTCTTCTTCTTCTTCTTCTTCTTCTTCTTCTTCTTCTTCTTCTTCTTCTTCTTCTTCTTCTTCTTCTTCTTCTTCTTCTTCTTCTTCTTCTTCTTCTTCTTCTTCTTCTTCTTCTTCTTCTTCTTCTTCTTCTTCTTCTTCTTCTTCTTCTTCTTCTTCTTCTTCTTCTTCTTCTTCTTCTTCTTCTTCTTCTTCTTCTTCTTCTTCTTCTTCCGAAAAACTTAGTTTTTGAATAGAAATTTTGTTGACTCTATATATTTTCAAATAAAAATATGAAGCTCACCAAGTAGAAATGCAGAACTGTGAAGGCCAGTGTAGTTGTAAACTGGTAGGCCATTTTTGATGTGTACTTTAACATATGTTGTTTCACCAAAAGAAAACAATAAAAATGGCATTTATTTCATGTACATAACTTTATATTTAACTTAACTTCATTGCTTAGAGTGCTTGTTTGAAACAAGGATCAAGGTTCTTTGCCCTTAAAAACTCTCCAGAATATTAAAACCTTAAAAAAACATTATTACTGAAAAAAAAGAGGTCTATATTATATTGCAGATGACAATAAAATTTAAAACATGGTGATTACTGAGAAACCCTCTTAAAATTCAGAATTGATTAATCATAATGAGTGGACATTCCTACATTGTTTAGTTAGTTTATACAGCAATGAATAGACATGTGTGTCTATTGATTGGTTTTTAGTGGTCAAACTATACTACATTCCTCACTGATGTGGTGATATACCTGAACAGAGTAGCTTAAGGAAGGGCTCATATGTGTTTACTGTTGAGGAGAAGTTCATCATAATGGGAAAAATGGTGACAGGAGGGTGAGGTTGGTGGGCATACGTGTCCATAGTCTTAGGAAACAGAGAGCCTGTCCTTAGTTTTCCTTTCCTCTGTTTTACTCAAACCTAAGACCCCAGTCCATGATGGAAGGGTGCCAGGTTCACTTAATGTGCATCTTTTCACCTCAATTAACCTAACCTAGTTAATTCCATACAAGCATGACCAGAAGTACATCTCTTAGGTAGTCTAGATACTATCTGGTTGATGATATTTAGCATCACATAAGTATTCAATATTCACTCATCAAGAAATTTCTTTAATATCATCATGGGACAAAAACATTGTTTTCATATATAGATTCCAATTTGCCACTTATTCCTCTTTTGTTCATTTCACAAAGCCAGTTGTTTTTTCAAAGACAATGCATTTATAAACACAGAAATGGTTACAACAAAGATGGCCATGATGGGCAGGTATATCTATCCATGTCCAGCATCTGACCCTGACACCTAGGTAGGGCGGCTAAGTCTAGTCCTGCATGTGCTCTGAATTCTCCCTTCTCTGCAAAAACCCAGATGGTATTGCAAAGAACACAGCTAACATGGCTCCCAGAGTTCTTTGGACTGGGATAGTGAGGCTGAGTATATAGGCCCTTGATTGGCAGAGAAGGAAGGAGGTTGTAAAAAAAAAAAAAAAACAAAAAACAAAACTCACACTCTTAAGCCACCTTTGATCACCTGGGGAATTTCTGGTGCCTCCACAACCACCACACTTCCAGTCTCTTGAGGCAGCTTCCCAGGGAGGGGATGGTGGAGACAGCAATCCAAACCCTCCACCCCATGTTCCTTTGACCTGACTGCCTATAAACTGGCAGAGCATCATAAAGACATCTGCTTCACTGTCACCACCAGGACCATTCAGCTAGAACACCTGGCCTGCTCTTGGAGATCTGTACTGCCATCCATTGGAAAGAGGGGAGAAGTCCTAGTCAACAATTCTTGGTGGGAAAGCTTTCTTCTTCCTTAACAAGTCCTGTCTCCAACTCCTTGGGTCTCAGGCCTGGTTTTTCTTCGCAAGATAACCATCCTTAATCTTAGCTGCTCCAGATTGGCCAAGGAATCCTGAGCTGATAGTGTTATCCAACAGCTCCAATCCAAACAAAGCTTTTACAACCGGGGCTTGGTGCTTGAGAGAAGGAGCCATTCTAACCTCACATCTTGTCTAGTGTGTGGGTTCTTACCTTTCTCTCCATCTTCAAGGTTGAGGCTAACAGAAGACTAGTGGCTGGCCCTTCCAGATAACAGAGAAGGAATCTTTAATGCTGCCAGCCTTTCATTCTATGCTTGCCTGTAAAAGAGCAGACTTTGCCCGTGGTCTGACCCCTGTGAGCCATTTTCTTCCCCTTACGTTGTCTCACTTCATATTGGGTTGTGAATACACCTTTTTATTTGCAAGGAGACAATAGCTGATAAAGCCAATTCTTAAATAATAAATCTGAATCTCATTCACAGTGTGGGGTACCTTATAGCCTACCACATTATATTTAGGTATAACTGACTAAGAAAGTCAATAGAAACTGAGTCCTTGATGATTTTGCTTCATTGCCAATATTTATTTTTTTCTTTGTAAATCACAGAGTGGATAACTGATTTCTGCCTGTTTCCTGGGCATTTTGTAGACATTGTATCATTTGGTCTTCACAATAAGTTCTCAGAGTGGATGAAGATCCCTAAGTTAAGAATATGGAAACCCTCTGGAAGGATGGCAGTTATTGATTAAAGCACAAAATCATTAAATCCCTCAACCTAAGAGTTCATGAGTGATACTCAGAAAATAGCATTATCATAAGAGAATTTAGGCATAATGCAGCTGAGAATTTGAGATCAAAGCATCCCTTGAAAACATCTCAGTCAGCTATTTGAGTTCTCAGGAGTCGGAAGTATCTATTGTTTCAGTCTATTT
Organism: Rattus rattus; assembly: GCF_011064425.1. Lineage (NCBI taxonomy): Eukaryota > Metazoa > Chordata > Mammalia > Rodentia > Muridae > Rattus > Rattus rattus. Next base: position 215,993,966 of record NC_046154.1, read on the forward strand.
GTGGCACTATATTAGAGTACCACAGGGTAGATCATTTAAAAAACAAGAAAAAAAGCAGTTCATTTCCCACAGTTCTAGAGATGGCCCAGTCCAAACCAAGGTATCCATATTTGGTGTCTGATGAGGACTTTCCTGTCTTCACAAGATGAGAAACAATTTTTTCCTTAAGAATCTAAATATCATTCACAGGGGAGGGGGTGGAGTCTCATAACTTAGCCCCCCTTAAAGGCCCCAGCTTTGTACACAGGCTTCTCTGAACTGAGGAGAAGCCAACACCATTGGGCAAAGTTAGTTCTCATTTTATACATTATTATATTATTATTTTTAAAATGTAATGGTAAAATACATAAAAAACTATCATTGGGTCTGCTTAGACCCAATATAACTCAAGCACCAGGTCACTGAAATGACAAAAATTTATTGTGATCAAGTTGTTACTGATAGATCAGGGCCACAGAGCAGACTCGGGAGCTGAACTGTGACCTCCAGCCAGAGTGTTTAAGCCTGAAAATTACAAACATCTGTGTTAAGTTTACTTACATTTTCCCACCAATCAGGGTTTAGGGATAGGGGACTTCCATATGAACAGGTACACTTACCCTACTCTCATTGGTTAGTTTATTCAACTGTGGTGGGACAACGTGCCTAGCATCCATGTTTCATCTTGCCAACCATGACGTCAATTACACATGCACATGCCTCTTTCTGCCAAGCAGGTTGTCAGTTGCCTAGGTATATCTTGGGAATTTTAACTTTGTTTGGCCAGTATTCAAAATGGAAGTTTTATTCAAAGTAGCTTCAGTTTGGTTCCTTCTCACAAAGCCACTTTCTTTTAGGATCAAGATAGCATTTAGGAAGAGCATGGAATATGAGAGTTGGGATTCCAATAGGGGAAGATAAGCTTTTCTTTGTCTTCTGCTCACTGGAGCTGGTGGCTGTGTATGCATGCTGATGAAGGTAGATGGAACTAAATAATAAAAGTATGTTTACATCAATCGTATAACATCTCTGTAGCACAAATTCTTTGAAGGAATTCTCAAATTATAATTTTGGCTTTTAGTGGTAAAGGTTCTATGGAATTGTAGTAAATCACTCTTGCCGGGGCCCTTCACAAGCTTTATCTACAAGCTAAACCAATTGAATGTTAGTTTGTGTTCCTAGATACATTATATTTAGGCATGAATTAAGTGAGAAAAATCAACAAAAACCGAATATCTGTCTGACATTATTTCATTGACAATATTGATTTCTCCTTTGTAAATCACACAGTAGGTAATTAATTAATAAGCATTTTCTGAATACTTGTCTTGGGGAAGATGTTATAGTGAATACTTTGGGTTTGGGGTCTTTTTGTTTGCTTTTTGTTTTGTTTTCAAGACAGAGTTTCTCTACATATTCTTGACTGTCATGAAACTTCATCCATAGAACAGGCTTCTTCAAACTCACAGAAATCTGCCTGTCTCTGCCTCCCAAGTGCTGGAATTAAAGACATAGGCCACCTCCATCTGGCTTATAGTGTCCATTTTGAAGACATGTAGTATCATTTCATCTTTACAATAAGCTTTCAGTGTGGATGAAGATCACGAACTTTAAAAAAAAAATAATGATGTAAAGGCATTCTGGAGCGAGGATTTATATCCAATAGATTGCAAAATACCATTTGTGTCAGACTTATCAACTTAACCTTAGCACCTAACTAAAAAGCCTGATACAGCAGGATTCGATAACTGTTACTAAGGGAAAAAAAACTTCTTTTTGTACAGAGACAGAACTACATACAGGAATACTGTATGATGAGAACACATTCCAGTAAGTAGGGACTTGAGGGGAAATGTGAGCAAGGTGACAAAGTTTGATTTCTACTGCACTATGAATTAATTCTCTGAATTTACCCTTTATTCCCATTGCTGGGACTAATTTAGTAAGCCTTATTAGGTTAATGGCTATGAACAGAAAATATAGGAAATGAAAAGTCTGCTTTATGATAAAAACGCCATAAATTACAGCACCTTTATAACACCCCTCCACAGGCCAGAAAGAAATGTTAGAGTAATGAAATGAGAATGACTGGTAGGGTTCTCAGTTCCCTTGGAGCAGGTTGATTTTGCTACCTAGGGGTGACTAGTGAACAAGGTTGCTTTGCTGTCCTGAAACCAAGACTGTAGGAGAAGATGAGTCCTGATCTGGTGGCCAGCCTACCTGGCACACTGCTTCTAGAGAAGAAGCACGACACACCATGCTCCTGGAGTCAGAACACTGAATTTTGAAGAAGTGTCTATGGCGGGTAGCTGGTCACTTTCCACATCCTTTAATGTGCTTTTTCTGCATAGAAACCTTGGTGGAATGAGCGCTTGCTCTCGAATCTGAGGTAATGTGCTAACCAATCCTATCATTGGATTTACACTAAATAAGTGGTTGCTCACTTGAAATAAAGCAGACACTATTTCCTGAAAGCATCTCTGTGGTATTTTAGCTGCTTATCCCTTATCAAACCAGAGGTATTGCTGTCTTGGTAGGGGATATTCAACAAGGATGACAGGAGATATTTACAGTTACAAAAGCAATGTGAGCTCTAAGCATGTACAAGGGAATGTTTGGTAGGAAACCTATCCCAGGACTAACAACAATGAGCAGCATTATTTATTTGTACATATTTATTGAGCATATCTAATATATAAATCTATCAGTCAGGCAGAGCAAAGAATAAGTAGAAAACATTCCAGGATCATGAAGTTTCCAATGTGGAAAAAAGATAAAAGGTTAGCAAAAAACTAGATAATTGCTTGCTGGGACTAAGTGCTTTGAATAAAATTAAAAGTGTAATGAGGTAGAGGATAATTAGGGACAATTTCACATAAGATAGCATGGGATATCTCTCTCCAAGGAGATGAGGTCTAGATAATAAGAAAACACCAAGCAAGCAAAAATCTATGAAGAGAGCATCTACTATTGAGGGCAGAAAAAGTTACAAAGAAATCATTCTTACCAGTGAAGTACTAGGTCCGTTCCAGTAATAAGGAAGAAGTCCAGATAATGTTGGAGGGATGATCTTAGAATGACATAGGAATTATATTGTAGAAGGTCAGACAGAGCACTAAACACTATGTAAAAGTTCAGTGAGTAAATACTGTAGTTTCTGACCCAAATGGACATAACTTCAATTATAATCTTCCATGGTAGCTCAAAAGTAGCCCTGAAAAATGTATACATGAATGATCATGGTTGTGTCTAGGTAAAACCATTTACAAAAGCAAGTGGTGATCCTATGTGGCCAATAGATAGGAGATGGTTTGCCAACCCCTTTTAAGAACCATGGAAAGGATAATGAGTCGTCTCAATAATTAGAAAGTCTTTTTCTTTAATGTATATATCAGTGTATAGATGTTCTTATACATGTGTTCATTATTACACTATGTTTGGGGTGTGTGTGTGCCTGCACGCGCAGTATGCATGTAGACGTCAAAGGACAACATTGGGTGTCATCTCAACAATTGTATGCCTCCTTTGAGTTAGTGTCTCTCATTGACCTGGTACTCATCTATTATGCTAGTCTTGCTGGCCAGTGAACCCCAGAGGTCCTCTGGTTCCCACCCTCTGAGCCTGCACTGCAGACATCTGAATTTTTATGTGGTCTCTGGAGATCAACCTTAGCTGCCGCGTGGCATGAACATGACTGACTGAGCTATCTACTCAGCCACAGGGAAGTCTTTAACGTGCTATTTTGGTTGTTGCTATTGTGTTGTCTGTCTGCTTGCTTGTTTTGGATGGTTGTCATGGTTAGAGAAAACAGAAGTGGAAGCAGAAGAACTCAGAAGTGTGGTAAGTTTCATTCACGGCCTGAATACACTTGCACTGTAATATGTTATGGTGGACCTGGAAACCAAAGATTGGCAGATGAAGAGTGTCTTGATTTCTGTTTTATGGCTGTGATTAGGAACCATGACCAAGGGAACTTATAGAAGAAAGGACATTTAGTTGGGGACTTATTTCCAGCTTCAGAGGGTTAGTTCATGACATTCCCAGTGGGGAGTGTGGCAGTAGGGAGAGATTGCATGGGAACAGTAGCTAAGATAACATGATAATCATGGGCATCAGGTAGTGGAGGACAAGCTTAGTGCGGGCTTTTGAAACTTCAAACACCCCCAGTGATAAACCTCCTTTAACAAGGCCACACCTATCAATCCTTTACAAACAGTTCTCTTAAATGGGGAGCAAGCATTCAAACACATGAGTTTATAGGAGCCATTCTCAATCGAACCACAACAGGAAAGGACTAGGTGGTTGATGGTTTTTGGAGTCAAAGAAAATGTACTATGTGAGGATAGTTCTTAACTGATGGCCTTTAAGAACCGAGAAAATTTGAAATTGAGCAAGAATTGATGTAGAGATTAACTAATCACAGCCATAAAACAGGAATCAAGAATTTAGCTTTATATCTGAGATGCCTATGAAAATGCCAGTTACATAGCTGAATGTGATTCTCAGATAAGGTGGTGGCATTGTGACTTATCAGACTTGATCAAGAGATTGCTAGTGTCCTCCTGAATTTTATTTAGAAAGATGTTGCATAGTTTATATCTAATTTAAACGTGAATCAAGGGGAATGTTTCATAGAAGTTGTAAGTATAAAAGTAACAAAGATCTGCACTTTTTTAAAAGATTTATTTATTTTATTTATATGTGAGTACACTGTGGGTGTTTTCAGACACTTCAGAAGAGAACATCCCATTACAGATGGTTGTGAGCCACCATGTGGTTGCTGGGAATCGAACTCAGGACTTCTAGAAGAGCAATCAGATTGTTGGGGGGAGGGCGGCAATGGGGGGAGGGTGGGGAGGGGAACACCCATTAGGAAGGGGAGGGGGGAAGGGGATGTTTGCCTGGAAACTGGGAAAGGGAATAACACTCGAAATGTATATAAGAAATATTCAAGTTAATAAAAAAAAAAAAGAAGAGCAATCAGTGCTCTTAACCACTGAGCCATCTCTCCAGCCCGAGATCTGCTCTTTTGAAGGCATCAAGAATCAAATAGATGAGGGATACCAAGCAAAGGGGATGCCAGTGGGTGAGAGGAGAGAGGATCATGTCATGTAAGCCCAGAGAGATATCATCACATTCAGCTGAAAGGCTGAGAAACACCAGATGAGACCAGTACATACTGAAGTAGACAACAGAGTTCGCTGACAAGAGATCCGGATAAAACAAGCCAAGCTGTGTAGAGTTAAAGCATAAATGGGGGAATCATAGAATAAGACCACTAATGATTAGCAGAGCAAGGTAATCCTTTTTCCTTCCTTTCAATTACCAGTGCATGTACAGTAAACTGATAGCCAAGTCAAAACGGTAGCTCTCTTCTCTTCAAGTTCTCCAAAACCTCTCTACATTATCTCCAGAGCTGTGTTTTGTGTCTGAGAAGGTAGATCAGAAAGAAGTTTACACTCAAGCAGAAGGAACAGCAGTCATTAATAGGGAGTATTCAAACTGGAAGCTGGAGTGATAGGACTGTGTGTGTAGAAAGGTGGGGTGGCGGGGCAGAGCACAGAAAATAGAAGCCAGTGGCTAGGTGAAAGGTCGAACAGGGTTAGTCTCAGGGCATCAGTTGTAGATTCCCAGTTTGTCTGTGTGAGTGTGAACTGGTTTTTCAAGATTGTGAGTCTGTTTACTCACCTGAGAAAATGAGGACAGCAGTGACATTGACCCATGACAGATGTGTATGTGAGCTCCTGGGTGACAAACTTCCAGGCGACGTTCTGGCCACAGTAAATGTTCACCACAAGTTAGCTGCTGGGAAAAAGAAAACAGTGGTGTGGCTGTTTGCCTCTGGGTGAATAAATAGCCCCACTTTGATGTCATCAAAGCATAAAAGGTGCATATTCTGAACTATTTCCAAATGGTCCATGACTCTTCAAGAGAGCGTGGGAGGCTTGGCTGAGTCACAGGTAATGCAGCTGATCAGAGGCCTAGAAAGGAAGTTCATTAGCATCAAGCTGGCCCAGAATCACTCTGGGGCGAAGTGCTTCTGCCTGATGGGTGCAGCTCACCACAGTTTGCTGCTTCAGGAGTGGAACTGTGAAAACTTCTTTTTGTGAGTCTCTTGAAACAGGCTGTCTTCAAGCTCCAGTTCAACTAGGACTTCTACGTTGCTATTTCAGAGCACATTGAAAGCTCTTAGGTAGCATATGCATTTTAGCAGAACTGAGCTCTGTTATGCAGTTGCTGCAGATTGGTGTCAATCTGAAGAGGCAGGGCCGCTTGGAGCTCTTCACTAGCACTTGACTCTTGATGTCAAGGTGACCGGAGACCCATGCATGGGAATGTCATATTAGAATTTATTTGGCATTAAAATGTTAAGCTACACGTTATCCTTTTATAAAAGGATGTGATATGTCTCTCTGTGTATATATGTACATAATATTTATACAACACACACACACATATATATATAACTATGTTTATTAACATCACATAAAAAGAATAAATGTAAACATGGGTATTGACACCTTTGCCACTTCATACTTTGTCTTGTTTTTAAATGTTTGACTAGTATAAAATAACTTCCATTCCTTAAGACCTTTAATAAGTTGACTTGTCACAGAAATGCTACATTTCAATAATTAGAACGTTAAGCTGAGCATACCTAAAATTTATCTAGCAGCAAGCTGGTAACTTCTCCTAGTTTTTCTTTGAAGCGAGAAGGAGAGAGGGGAAGTAAAAGAGGAGTGAAAGACAAATACATTTGCATGCATTTTTCTATTTTAATTGATTATTCCTATTACCAGAGTGACTAGAGTCACATCCAACTGACCATGTGTCACATGCCACTGAAAATCTCCAAACAGAATATCCTTTAGATGGCAAAGAGCAGCCTCACGAAATCTAGAAAGCAGGAAAATATTTAACTGCCTCTGGTTTCTTATTAGCTTCGTTACAAATTGGTGTTTCATTTTGGTTTTGTTTATGCATTTTAAGGAAAGGTCATGCTTAGTTACCTCCATCCTGGAACATGCACTGGTAAATTGCTCTCAGAGAAAGCCCGCAGCCTCTATATCTATAAGCTGTTAAAAAAAAATCACTGAGAGATCCAACAGCAGCCAGCATTAAGTATCTGCCATAAATAAATGAAATTACTGTTGTGGCCATTAGCATCATGACCCTGTGTGAGAGAAAGAAAGAGATCTGCTTTTTTAAATTACCCATTTACAAGAACCTCAATAGACAGCTAGAGAACACAGCTGAAAGGAAAGTTCACTAAAATTGGCCCTTGGTAAATTACTAAACTCTTACGATGGCAGAGGAAACATTGTGATGTAAAGGGAAATTTCTAAAGTAAAAAATATCTATAAATATATTGTTTTAATTGAATGCTTTAGTTTCCTTGCCATGCTCTAAATGTTTTTTTTAACTTTCTCAGCATACTGTAGAATTCACAAAATGTCAGTTTTACCTGTACCCTGTGTGTTTAAGTGTTAAATGATAACAAAATGGAGGAGATACTTGGCCATTGGATCTTATGAGGTAGATCTCCTTCATAGAGAGATTAGACAGAAGTAGGGACCACCATTTTGGTTTTTTTTAATTTACTTAAGGTTCAGGATATCACAGAATAGAGATTCTATGAAAGGTTAGGGATGGGATAGGGGTGGAGAGGTCTGGAGGCCCCTTAAAACCCTGCTCCCGATGATTTAGATCTTTTATAATAATTTTCTCTAGTCAAGGTTCTGTAGCTCTTGATGTTTGATGACTTTTAAAACTGGAAGCTTCTGGAAGTGACTCTGTTCCTGTCTGGTCTACCAGCATGAGCAGCCCTCGGCTGTGCAGGGCTTTAAGGTGCTTCCAACCTATGGCACCAGAGGGGGCCCCCGCTAACCGTCTGAGCTTAGGCACTGGAGCTTGATCTAACTGTGATAGAACAGAAGTGCAAGGTTCAGCTGTCAATTTTCAGTAACTCTTTCCTGTTTGACAGTCCGGGAAAGTTTGCCTTCTGTGTCTGGATGTACCTCCAGCTCCAACCTCACACTGCCAAAATCAGGTGTGGCGTTCTTGGCTGTCATTCAGTTCAGATGTCCTTTGAGGCACCTGCTGGCATACTATGTAAGCTACATCTTCTTGTCCACCGGAACTAGAGGCAGTCTGCTCTTCAAGTCCATCTAATCTTCATCCTCTCTCAATATCTATGTGAGTACTGCTGGCTATGTAGACAGTGATATACCAGTGTCCTCATGACAGACATGATTTTACGATTGAGCACAATCATATAGTATGGGCTAGTACAATTATTTTAAGGCTACATTGCTTCATACTTCCATAGCAAATATTCAATTTAGTAATTATATAATTTCCAATCCAGTAAAAACATTTATATAATGTTCCCTATGGAATTATAAACTACTGCCTCTCCTTGTGATTACATAATATGCTGGTTTAGAGTAAAAGTTCTCTGATACAATGCTTCCTGCCCAGTGACAAGTCACCGTGACACTTCAAGTCTGTTGGTGAGAAGTGAGAGAAGAGAGGTCACGAGGATTAAAATAAAGCAGATAAAATGCAATGTGCTTGGCACAGGTTAAGCACTATCAGGATTGGTCGTTAGAGTGATTCTTTAACTAGTACACCATAGACAAAACTCAGTGACTATTTTTACAAATATTTTGCTTTACAGATATTTTTCTAAACTGGGAGTGGTAGCACCTTTGATCCCAGTACTTGGGAGGCAGAGTTGGATCTCTATAAGTTTAAGGCCAGACTGATTTACATAGCAACTTCCAGTACCACCAGGGCTATGTAGAAAGACCCTGTCTCAAAAATAAACAAATGAACAAGCGAACAAACAATGACAAAATGCCACAAAAATTTCTAAAAAGAGATTCTGTTTTATTTGCTCAATTGTGACTTCTGACTTAGAGCCATATTGATTCTGCAAAAGGTCATACTGATATTTCATGTCACAAAATTACGTCAATACACTAGTTTTGAAACAAAGATAAATAATGATGTTAGATTTTACCATATCATTGAATAAAATATGATGTTTTAAATCCTCAGACTGAAGGCAAGTCTTTTATAATATTCTGAGTAATCACGCATGTAAGTCATCTCAATTCTGATAAAGCAAAATGAAGATACAACTCTAGAAAAGCAATGAATGATATTGAAAAAATTCATTAACTATTGGCTCCTTCTTGGTACCTAGGGTAGATTACTGTCTGTTAGTCTTCCAGAAGCCAATTGAGAACAAGTGAAAAAAAATGAATGTGTATTTTATTCACAATCATTTAAGTATAAACTGATGGAAGCTGAATCAATTAATAATTCAAACAAAATATAGGGAGAATGTTTTAAAATTATACAGACTTTTTATATTATCGATATCAAATGTTCGTGTAGTGATTTTAAAATCCTGAAACGTTAAGATGAGAAATAATATATATTGCCGCCCATGAGTTCATCCTGTGGGCTGTCTACTGCTAGGCATGCAGTCCGCCCTTCAGAGTCGTTTGCTTCCCTTGTGACACACCCCTGGAAAAAACTAGATTTTCATTTGCAAGTGGTTATCAACCGGAGATAGTTTCTGGTTTAAGGATGAGGGCCTGTGTCCACATCTCCTTTCAACTCTATGACTCTATCTGAAAATGACCCATGCAGGCTTCAGAAGATGCTTCTTCAGTCTCTGAGTTCAAATGTGCTTGAAATGTGCTGTTCATTTAAAGGACCTTGTTTCTGTGATGTTCTCCACCATCTCTTCCTCTAAAGTTTTTCCTTCTCCTCTTCTGCAGGTTCCCTGAGCCTTGAGAGGAGGGATTTGATGGAGACATACCATTTGGACTGAGCATTCCAAGATCTCTCATTCTCAGCACATTGGCTGGTTATGGGTCTCTGAATTTGTTCCCATTTGCTGTAGGAGGAAGCTTCTATGATGGTAGCTTAGCAAGACACTGAACTATGAGTATGGAAAGAGTCACAAAGACTCAACTTATTGCCATATTCTTTTAGTAGAACACTAGTATTTGGATCTATCTATCTATCTATCTATCTATCTATCTATCTGTCTGTCTGTCTGTCTGTCTGTCTGTCCGTCCATCCATCCATCCATCCACCCATCCATCCATCCATCCATCCATCCATCCATCTATCTATCTATCTATCTATCTATCTATCTATCTATCTATCTACCTTAGTTAGTTTTTTATCTAGTCTCAGGTATTAATCACCTAAGTAGTGTTGGGTATGAGTTTCATCTCATGGAGTTGGCCTTCACTCAAATCAGATATTGGTTGGTTGCTCCCACAAGCTTTGTGCCACCATTGCACTAGCATATTTTGCAGGCATCATATCATTGTTAATCCCAGTGTTTGTAGCTGGGCCACCTTCTTTACATATCTCCCTTGGCAGTGTGCAGAGTACCTTTCGGTACCAAGGTCACTAGCACATAGAAGTGAAGGCTCTATGTAGACAACAGATCAACTTCACCATGTTCAATGAGTTATATAGGTGTTGTCTTCATCAACTGAGGCCTTGGTTTTAGTTTTGTTGAGAGCTCTGGCAACAGTCTAGGTTGTTTGGGATGGGAATCTCATGGGATCATTTTAGTCAACAGCTCAATTAGAGGTAACCTTTTTTCTACTATTGGAAGCTTCATTTGGTGACAAGAAATGGCAAATTGGGACTCTTATCTCCCCCATAATTAGGCAGTTCCATATAGATTATCTTTCCATCTATCTATCTATGTATCTATGTATCTATGTATCTATGTATCTATGTATCTATGTATCTATCTATGTATCTATCTATCTATCTATCTATCTATCTATCTATCTATCTATCTATCTATCTTCTACTGTATTAGGTTTCCACACTAACCTTCAAAGACCCTTAATTTTAGCTGCCTCTTCTTATATTCCCTCCTCCTAACTTGATCTTTTTGTTCCAGCCACCCAACCCCATCCATCTGTAACTGTCAACTCTATTTTCCTTTCCTGAGCAGATATATCCACCCCTTAATCCACCTCTCTTATTCTGTATAGTTTGTAGAACTACAGAAGTAGAAAAGGAGGTCCGGTGACAGACCCAAATTGGGATACAGTTCAAGGGGAGACCCCAAGGGCTGACACCATTACTGAGGCTTTGGTGTGCTCACAAAAAGGGGCCTATCATGACTGTCCTCCAGAAGACCCAACAAGCAGCTTAAAGAGTCAGATGCAGATATTTACACCGAACCAATGAAAAGAAGCTGCTGACCCCTCTGATTGAATTAGGGAAAGGTTGGAAGAAGGTGAGGAGGATGAACCTGTAGGAGGACCAGCAGTCTCAACTAATCTAGACCCCTGAGATCTCTCAGACACTGGGCCACCAACCAGGCAGCATACACCAGGTGATATGAGGCCTCCAACACATATAGTGTAGAGAACTGCTGGTTCTGGGCTCAGTCAGATGCTCCTAACTCTCAAGAGACTGGAGACCCCAGGGAGTGGAGAAGTCTGTTGGGGTGGGGGTGTGGAGTATTGGGGGCATCCTTGTGGAGCTGTGGGGAGGAGGCATGGGATGTGGAAGAGTTAGAGGGTGGACTGGGAGGGGGATAAACTCTGGACTGTAAAAAAGGAATTTAAATGTTTTTTTTAAATGGGGTACAGATCTAAACAGAGAATTCTCAAAAAAAGAAATTCAAGTGGCTAACAAAGATTCAAAAATAATATTTAAATATATTTAGTCACTAAAGAAATACAAATCAAAACTACTTTGAGATTTCATGTTATAGCAGTCAGAATGGTTAAGATCAATAAAACAAATGTCAACTTCTGCTAACAAGCATGTGCAGGAATGGGAACATTCATGCTGGAAATGAAAATTCATATAGCCACTGTGGAAATCTGTGTGTGGGGGTGTCCATTTGCATCACTGAAGTTCTTTCAGACAGGAACAATTTTGGTCAGAATTTTTGACTGTGGGAGAGCAACCTCATCCCTCAGTTGATGCCCTGTTTGTTCTGATAGAGGTGGGCTCTACAAGTTCCCTCTCCACTGTAAGGCATTTCATCTAAGATCCTTCCCTTTGAGTCCTGAGAGTCTCTTACCTCCAAGATCTCTTGTATCCTGCTTTTAATTGGGTTGTTTTCTTGATATTGATTGTATATAATATTAGCCCTCATTGTGTCCTTGATTTTAGTGGATTTGCTTTGAGTTTCTCTCCATTTATGTTGATGTTGGCTATGGGCTTTCTGCTTTTATTATGTTTAGGTATAGCCCATGTGCCCACAATCTCTGCTGGACTTCTATATTATATTATAAATGGTTGTTGAATTCTGTCAAAGGCCATTTTTTTCATCGAATGAGATATTCTTGTGGTTTTGTCTTTCAGTTTGTTTACATGGTGGGTTGTGTTGATAGACTTATGTTAAACCATTCCTGCATCTCTGAGATGAAACCTATTTGATTTTGGTACATTATCTTTCTGATGTGTTCTTGGATTTTGTTTTTAAGCATTTTATTAAGCATTTTTGCATCTATGTTCATAAGATGTCTTAGGGTTTCTATTCCTCTGACACTGTGACTGTAAGACACTGTGACTACAGCAACTCTTATAATGGAAAATATTTAATTGGGGCTGGCTTACAGTTCCAGAGGTTTAGTTTATTATTTTTATGGTGAGAAACAAGGCAGTGTGTAGGCAGACATGGAGTGTGCTGGAGAAGGAGCTAAGAGTTCTACATCGAGATTGGCAAGCAGCAGGAAGAGACAGCCACACTATGCCTGGTTTGAACATCTGAGACCTCAATCCACCCCGTCCCCTATGACATATTCCGCCAACATGACCCTACCTCCTCATAGTTCCTGGTGACCAAGCATTCAAACACATGAAATAATTGGGCCATTCCTATTCAAAACACCACAGAAGGGAAACTGGTTTGTAATTCTCCCCTTGTTGGGTTTTTATGTGGTTTGGGTATCAGGGTAACGATAATCTTGTAGAACAATTTGGGAAATATTCTTTCTGTTTCTATTTTGCGGAATGATTTGAGAAATATTGACATTAACTCTCCCTTAAAAGTCTGGTGGAATTCTGCCATAAAACTGTCTGGATCTGGACTTTTTTGGCTGGGAGATTTTAATGACTGCTTCTCTTTTCCATGGGGATTATAGGTATGCTTAAGTTGTTTATCTAATCTTCATTCACCTTGGTAAATTATCAAGAAAATTACCTATGTTTTTAGATATTCCAATTTGGTAGAACATAAGTTTTTAAAGTAAGTCCTTATGATTATCTAGATGTTCTCGGTATCTGTTGTTACCTCTTTTTCATCTCCAATTTCACCAATTTGCATCATTTGCTTCTATTTTATTGATTTCAGCCCCGAGTTTGAAAGTATCTTCCCATCTCCTCACCTCTCTCTCTCTCTCTCTCTCTCTCTCTCTCTCTCTCTCTGTGTATGTGTGTGTGTGTGTGTGTGTGTGATCTCTCCCTCCACATTTCATTTTATTTTATTTTTTGTAGGCACTTAGTGCGATGAACTTGACTCTTAGAAATACCTTTATTTTGCTCTATAGGTTTAAGTATGTTGTATATTCTTCTTCATTCAATTCTAGAAAGTCTGAATTCTAAGTCTTGACCCAATTTTCATTCAGTTGTGAGTTTTCAGTTCCTGTTAGTTTGTAAGTTTTCTGTTGTTTCTTTTGTTGTTGATATACTGATTTAAACTGTGGAGGTTTGGAGATAGGGACAGGGACGGAAGAGAAGTAGTGTCAGGTGGCCTGTTGCTCATCTGGGGTTACACTCGTGGTTTGGATTTAAAGGAGAGGGAAGAGAGGCCAAGATCTACAGTTAGCCTACTTGCTTCCTTAGCAGGAGTGTTATGTTACCTCTAAAAAATAAAGTATTTTTCCTTGTTGGGATCTCTGGTTTATATTGAAGGTGACAACTGAAAATGAATCTCATTACTACCACCTGTCCTGTGAACCTTTGAAAATGTGCCAACTTAGTTTCAGAATTGAGAAGTTATCTTCTATAACTTTCCTGTAAGGCAAGATGCATGGCCAAATCAAAAGCATAGTGTTTACAACTATTTCCTCTCAGAGCTATGCGATTCTTTTCAAGTACACACCAAGAGAGTGAACTCATATACTGAGACCCATAAAGTGAGAGATTTACACTGTGTCAAGGGTGACTAAAACTTAGGCATACATGCATGCCTTGATTCTTTGATTGAATAGGCACATATCATGATGATTTTAAAGTATTCTGAAGGATTTTTATTAAAATGAAAATTAATTTAATGCAAAAGGAAGTCCAGAATCAGTAAGCTCCCTTGCTAGTTTGAAAACATACAGAAGAATAAATTGTCATGAGGCACAGTTGTGGGAGCATGGACAGAGGAAACAATTCTAGCCTCCTTAGCATTCATGACTATCTTCCATGCTGAAAGCCAAATGACAGAAGGAAAAGTAGTTTCCAAGACACACGGATCAATCCCAGATTCATTCCTCAAACAATTGGTCGAGTGATGGGCACTGAAACAGGTGCACCAGGCTCACCAGTAAAGAGAAGCCCAGGGCCTGCTCTTGTATATTCTCATTGGGAAAACAAAACTACATACAAGTAATGAATCCACAACATTGGAAACCTCAGGAAAAGACACAAGTAGTTCTCACTCAGCATTCTCTGATACACTTGGAAAGAATTTCTTCTTTTGCCAAATATACCTCACTGGAAGAAAACACACCTGTAATTTCTCTTGTAATGTCAATTGAAGAGGAAGATCTTTGTAGTCCACAACACACACACACACACACACACACACACACACACACACACACACACACACACACTTGACCTCCGATCTAAATGTAACGGAAGAAATAAAGAGTTGTGGTTTTAGAATACAGAAATGGAAACCAGGATCTGTGCACTATGACTTTCATCATTTTGGTTTTGAAGTACAACTTGGATGTGAGGAGAATGTGAATGTACATCTATATTCCCATTTGCAGTGCATTCTTAGCAAAGGAAAACACTCTTTGCTTCAAGCACCTGGCAGAGAATCCTGAGTAGAGGGTTTGGTGCCTAAATCAACTTCGTCAGCCTCCTTTCACTGACTCATTCCTACAGAATCAGTATGCTTTATCAAACAACAGCATTAAAATGCCTACTCAATGGGGTCTTCTGAAAAAAGTTCAATGTTATAATCTAATCAGGGGTGCTATACTTACAGTACTACAATATATAGAGATAAAAGTTATTTCTTACCCAGTATTTTACATATATTTTTACAAGTAAAGATACAATATATATAGTTAATGAAAAATGTAGTTTATACTACTTATATAGATTTAGATAATTTCAAAAAATTATCTGTCTCCTAAATTAAAAATCATATTTTCTAAGTATAATTTTATATATATTTCTATTTATTTTTTCCTCTTCAACATTGAAATATAACACATTTTTTGGTGCTCTGTAGGTATTTGATTCAGTGTTTAGAACAAAATTGTTTTTAACCAAATGTATGGCTATGTATGACAAAAATAAATCAAATCATTAATAAAGTTTTTATATTATTGAAAGTTTAAAGCATTTAGGGGAAATGGATATAAGCTTTAGAAAGTATATATGACTTCAAAACTAAACATCTCTGTGGCATCATAGAGTTGACAAATATTTCATAACTAAATAACCTATTATCTCATTTACAAAGAAGGAATGAAACTCACACTGTTGAATAAATGAACCAAAGATTCATGAAACCAATGGACCATTGTGTGTGTTATTAATACCAAACAAAAACAAGAAGGCAAACAAACGCAAAACCTTGCTTAATCTCTCCTACTCCTTTGGTGAGGTTAATCTCACTCCTTTAACGGGCAGTAGTTTTCAATTGATGTGTGAAATATTGCAAGATATAAAATTCCAGACAGGAGAAAAAGGCTTTATCCTTCAGTAGTTTCTTTTTTGTTAAGTCTAGAGACATCAGAAACAGAAACAAGAAAGCCCATTGGAATGCATACTATATAACCCCAAGACAACCGAGATGTGTTTTGGCTATGGCATCTATCCTCAGGCCGAGCGAGTGGACGGGCCTCCTCTGTGCAGTCTCCTCTCTGTTTTCTGTTTGCAGAGATTAAAGGAGGGAACACGCCGCTGATGATTTAGCTCGTCTCCACAGGCAGTTGTGACATTCCTGCACACAGCTTCTTAGGAGATCATAGTTACTCCTAGGCACACAAAGCTGACTGTGTCATGGTGATAAGCAGGATCCTGTGGATATGATTAAAGCCTGGGCAGCTCCGTGGAGATTTCTCTCCACTTACCTTCAGCCCTGTGTTTAGAAGAGTGACCGTAAAGAGAGGAGACCAGTAGAATGTGGAGGAACACTGCACAGGAGCCATGCGTCCCCAGCATGGAAGACATAGGAGCCTTGAATGACTGGAACAGGCAGACTTTCCCAAGTAGTAGATGACATATTTACTAAACAAAGAGTTAATGCAGCTTGATAGTTACCAGGGCCAGGACACTAGGTGAACGGTGTTACTACTGCACTGATTTTATGAGAGTGAGGTCCCCATAGAGCCCAGATGACACATTGGAATGAAAAAGCTGATTAGGTTATGCCAAGAGGTTAGTATGAGAGCTCCGTCCATTGATCTGTGAGCAGGACCACGGAAGAATCAGCTAAGGATATTGATCATGAGTGTGAAGAGAGTCGACATGAAGAGGATTAGAACTCTCTAAAGCACCTGAGAGAATCAAAACAACTGAAGCACACATTTAATGGAGGAATAATTTCCATTCCTTTTGTCTCTTCTCTTTTCTATCTAAAATAAGCAGACCTTCCCTCTGTTTAAAATGAATGACCCAGAATTAAGGGCATCAGACACAAGTGTTCAGTGAAGACGCTTGTCTGCAAGATTACGGCAAAATGGGCAAGAACTGCTAGAACAGCAAAGTAAATATTAAATAAAGTCAATTCGAACCAGGTCAAAACCAGATGTGCTTCAGGAGCAAATCTAAATGTAATGTTACACCCATTGTCTTTTGTGCTGTTCTGATACTGTGGGCGGCAGCTTCTGGTTCTAGAAGTGTGTGGTCAGTGTTGATCCGTTCAGTGCCGGGAGGGGCATCGAGCCAGAAGAAAGAACCTTTGCTGCGACTCAGCCATCTCTACCTGAATCCCCGTTTCTCTCTGGGAGGCAGTGTAACTTTCTGCACCAGCAAACCCAGCTGACGGCAGAAAGTCCGACCATGTGAACTGTCTGGGTTCCTCTAAACCAAGCCTCCCTAAGGGCTACAAGCACTTTTGGATTTCTCATATTAATGATGAAAATTAACTTAGCAATTCTGAGTATACTAAGTTACACAAAAATGAACTTAAAGGAGTTCTGGATGATTTATATAGAGGAAAGACCAACTCTGATCCGGAAGGCTTATTCTGAGAAAGTTCATTCAACTGTGCCTTCAAGGAAGTTTGTGTATGCAACGTTGCCATGTCAAGGCTGTATGAGAATCTGCTGCAGGCCTGTCTCCGGGGCTTGTAGATGACAGACAGTCTCTGTGTTCAGGGGTGGGCTTCCTCACCAGGAATCTCTTTCAAATTTCCTGCCAAAGAGTCATTTGGACTGGGTTTACCCATCTTACATTTGTGTTTGGGCATGTGTAGGATAGATGCCAAACTTGGGTGTCTCAGGAGATGCTCATCTTTTTTTTAGACAAGGATCCCTTGAGATCCAAGGCTGACCAATTAAGCTAAGATAACTGGTTAGTGAGCCCCAATGATCTGCCTGTCTCCATCTTCCCAGTGGCGAGATTATAGGTCCTGACACAGCACCCAGCTTTTTATGTGAATGAACTCAGTCTGTGGTGGTTTGAATATTCTTGGCCCAGGGAATGGCACTATTAGGAGGCATGTCCTTGTTGGAGGAAGTGTGTCACTGTGGAGGTAGACTTTAAGATCCATAGCAAGAAAACCCACCACTGAACACAAAGACTGTCATTTGTAAGCCCCAGGGACAGGCTTTAAGTGATCCTCCTCCTAGCTGCTTGGAAATCAGACTTCTTCCAGTTGCCCTTTGATCAAGACAGAACTCTCAGCCCCTTCCCTAGCGCCATGCCTGTCTGGATAACCCTTCCTGCCTTGATAATAATGGACTGACCCTGTGACCCTGTAAGCTAGTCCCAATTAAATATTGTCCTTTATAAGACATAGTGTCCTTGGTCACAGTGTCCTTTCACAGCAATGGAAATCCTAACTAAGACAGAGCCTCCTGACCGTAAGACAAGCCCTCTACTGACCAAGGTATCTTCTTGCCAATAATATTAACATTTAGAAGTCCAATTTAACACATATGTACGGGTAATCTGTATTTAGTTTCTGCATGTGAAATAACTGACTGATTAAAGAATTAAATATTACAGGTTGACAGAGTAAAGATTATCATTAACTTATTGCATGTATGCCACAGACACTAGTTTTCAGTGTTAACATAAAAATTATAGAAAACCATGACTTGAGGAACTAGTAAAAAATACAGTTAAACCTGTGATGATAAAAATGATTTTCATGTACAGTTGAAGGAGTCTATCGATAAAAACATTATCTCAGAAAATGAAAATTAAATTAAACATTAACACACTAAGTTGTTTTATATAAACTCATTGAAATGTTATTAAATGTCTCAGTGGATAAATGGTCATCTTTACAAATGATAAAATGAAAGATTTAAAAAAAATGATTTTCAAACTCAGCATTTATTTGTAACACTTTAGTGAAATGCTTCATGCTAGGAATATTCAAAGACAGTGATGGTAGCACTTTAGCTCCATCATTTTAAAGATATGCAAGTTTTATCTCAGCCACCAGAGGGAGCAGCTGTACGTCACTACCTTGTAAAGAACGGCTGCATTGTAAGCATTATAATCAGAAATTAAATTTATAAAAATAAAAACTTAAATAGTTGTACTTATACTTAGAAAATTTTAAAAATGTTCACCTACTAGACTTTAAAAACGCTGTGTGCGTGTTTATCATATGTGTGCTAACATGTGTGGAGATCAGAAGACAGCTAGTGGGATTCAGTTCCTTCTTACTGTAATGGCCCGGGGATTGAACTTTGGATCACTGGGCTTGGTGGCCAGCGCCTATATCCACTGAGCCATCTTGCCAATTACTCAGATACACTCATAAAATTCTAACAACAGCAGAGCAGACATCCTTTACAAGACACAGAATGCCCTGAGGAAGATGGACTATATTCTGAACTATTAAATACATCTTCAAAGATTGTAAAACATTTTAAGACATATAAGCTGTTTTACCTGATAACAAAAATGTGGACCAAAACATTGAAATATGAAGTTGTTGGTGCTAACTGAAAAAAATCCATGTTAAAATCTGTGGATATTTTTTGATATATCAAAAAATCTAATTTTAAACTAACAGTTGCCTTACACAGAAAAAGAATCAGGCCTCAAACCAATACACTCAGCTTCCCTTGTAAGAAAATAGACTGTGGAAATAAATGAATACAAAATAAAGTTAGTACAGGAAACCAACATGAAAGGAAAAACAAAATATTCCTCAGAAAATTGGACATAGTACTGCTTGAGGACCCAGCTATACCACCCCTGGGCATATACCCAAAATATGCTCCAACATATAACAAGGACATATGCTCCACTATGTTCATAGCAGCCTTATTTATAATAGCCAGAAACTGGAAAGAACCCAGATGACCCTCAACAGAGGGATAAATATAGAAAATGTGGTACATCTACACAATGGAGTACTACTCAGCTATTAAAAACAATGACTTCACGAAATTCTTAGGCAAATGGATGGAACTAGAAATTATCCTCCTGAGTGAGGTAACACACATGCCATGTACTCACTGATAAGTGCATATTAGCCCAAAAGCTGGAAATAACCAAGATAAAATTCACAGACCACATGAAGTTCAAAGAGAAAAAAGACCAAAGTATGGATGCTTCAGTTTTTCTTAGAAGGGGAAACAAAAATACTCACAGGAGGAAATATGGAGACAAAGTGTGGACCAGAGACTGCCCCACCTGGGGGATCCATTCCATATGCAGCCATCAAATCCAGACAATATTGTGGATGTCCTGTTGAAAGGGTCCTTTTCCTTATAGAAGCTTTACAGTTTTATGAGGTCCCATTTTTCCATTGTTGATCTTAGAGCATAAGCCGTGGGGTTCTTTCTGTTCAGGGCATTTTCCCCTGTGCCTATGTTTTCCAGGCTCTTCCCCACTTTCTCTTCCATTAGTTTCCGTGTATCTGGTTTTATGTGGAGGTCCTTTATCCTCTTGGCCTTGAACTTTGTACAAGGAGATAAAAATGTCCATTTGCATTCTTCTACAAGCTGATCAATTGTAAGTGGGCTTTCTGTTTTTTTGTTTTTTTTTTTATGTCATTGAAGACCAGCCTTAGTCCATGGAGATCTGATAGGATACATGGGATTATTTCAATCTTTTCGTATCTGTGAAGGCCTGATTTGTGACCACTTATATGGTAAATTTGGAGAAGTTACCATGGTGTGCTGAGAAGAAGGTATATTCTTTTGTTTTAGGATGAAATGTTGAAGTCTCTCACTATTATTGTGTGTGGTGTTATGTATGCTTTGAGCTTTTGTAAGGTTTCTTTTATGATTGTGAGTGCCCTTGCATTTGTAGCATTATGTTTAGAATTGAGAGTTCACCTTGGTAGATTTTTCCTTTAATGAATATGAAGTGTCCTTTCTTATTTTTTTTTTGATAGCTTTTGGTTGAAAGTCAATTTTATTTGATATTATAATAGCTAATCCAGCTCGTTTCTTGGGACCATTTGCTTGGAATTTTTTTTTCCAGTCTTTTACTCTGAGGTAGCGTCTATCTTTGTTACTGAGGTGCATTTCCTGTATGCAGCAAAATGCTGGGTCCTGTTTATGTATCCAATCTGTTGGTCTATGTCTTTTTATTGGGGAACTGAGTTCACTGATGTTATGAGATATTAAGGAATAGTGATTGTTCTTCCCTTTTATTTTTGTTGTTAGAGGTGGGATTATGTTTGTGCAACTCTTCTTTTGGGTTTGTTGCAAGAAGGTGACTCCCTTACTTCCTTGCTTTCTCTAGGGTGTAGTTTCCCTCCTTGTGTTGGAGGTTTCCATCTATTATTCTTTGTAGGGCTGGATTAGTGGGAAGATAATGTGTAAATTTGGTTTTGTTATGGATTATCTTGGTTTCTTCATCCATGGTAATTGAGCATTTGGTTGGATATAGTAGACTGGGCTGGCATTTGTGTTCTCTTAGGGTCAATATGACATCTGCTTAGGATCTTCTGGCTTTCATAGTCTCTGTGAGAAGTCTGGTATAATTCAGATAGATCTGCCTTTATATGTTACTTGACCTTTTCCCTTTACTGTCTTTAATATTCTTTCTTTGTTTTGTGCATTTGGTGTTTGATTATTATGTGATAGGAGGAATTTCTTTTTTAGTCCTATCTATTTGGAGTTCTGTAGGCTTCTTGTATGTTTGTGGGCACCTCTTTTTTTTTTTAATGTCAGGGAAGTTTTCTTCTATAATTTTGTTGAAGATATTTACTGGCCCTTTAAGCTGGGCATCTTCGCTTTTTTCTATACCTGTTATCAGTAGGTTTGACCTTCTCACTGTGTCCTGGATGTCTTTTATTTACATATCAGTTCAGTCATTATCCAGTTTCCCTTTTGTTTATCCCATGATTTTCATCCTGTGACCCCAGCCTTTGGATTCTTAGACAGAGATAGCATGCACACAATTTTTCTTTAATGTTGCAAAAGAATTCAGAGATCTTCTTATTTTTATTAAACACAGATGGTAAGCTAGCTGGATGGAACCCCTGCCCTGAAACTACCATTCCTAAGATGCCTCGGTCTGGACCTAAACTCCCTTTCTCCCAGGCTGACCTTGAACTCATGAATCTGCTTGCCTTTGTATCTGCTGTTTTTGTTTTTTCTGACAACCTGGCTCATAGTGCAACTGTTCCTTTAGGTCTGTGAGGCTCTTTATACAGTTCATATAACGCCCTTTTACTTTGCATAGTTGAGAAATTGTATAGTTTTGAATTCATTTTCAGCATTTTTTCCCACAGTCTTAAGGACTGTCGCAAAGGTTACAGCATTCTGTCATATTACTGAGACATAGGCAAACCTTGCCTCCAAGACTCCTGCTGTCTCTGGTTATCACGAAGTTATTTATTTTAGCAGAGAGAGCATTTCTCAAAGGAGAAACATGAAAATATGTACACTATTATACAAACAAGCGTTATCCCCACCACAATCATCAACTCTTGTGGGGGTCCATGCCCTGCTGGCTCTGTTCCAGGGGTGGGAAAAATGTCACACCCTCCTTGTCATGGCCAAGCTGGACTAAGCAGGAATTGGGAAAGAGCAATTGAGCAGGTCCATAGTGGGTAGAAAAGCCAAGTGTCCCAACATGATATGCTTAGTCATCTAGAATTTACAACAAAGAATGCAGAGAGGCCAAAATATCTAGTTTGATACACAGATGGGGGATGAGATGTGGGGGTTGCTTTTGGAGGAGATGAGGGTAAATGAAGATTTGAAGCTCACCTACCCACTTTGCTTCTCTGGCAGGCTTGGGTAGTGGGTTCCCTGGGAATGCTAATTGGGGTTGAGGTGGGAAAGGGTGAGTCAGATAGAAGGTTGGAAAAGATCTGTGTGATCTTCTGGAGATGGGAGAAATGGCAGGGATGCAGCCAGTGTTCAACTACAAGGCTAGGGATTTGGAAAGAGGGAGAGGTAGAGATCTGAGGTTAGCCCATCTGCTTCCCTGGCTGACATGACCTGATAATTGACATTTTCCTGTGGATCCTTCTAGGATTGGTGACTAGGTACCAGGTTTATCTTATGCTTTCAGCTTTTCTGTCATGTTTTATAATCTTACAATCTTCAGAATTTCAACAGATGGTGACTCTTTCTGGAGGTTAGATGAGCAATTAAAGCTCTGTCTGGTTGCTTTGTGTCAGTACATATGCTATCCACATTTCATGCTAAATGGGAGCAAACCACACAGTCTTCTCTTGCCTTACTTTCCTCTTTGGGAATTTAGGAATAGAAATAATACTTCTTCCTGACTCTGGCGAGGAATGAGTCACAGGAAAGATGTTATATCCGATTCAGTTAATATCCCCCAAAGCTGACTAAAGGAATAGATTCTCAAACCTGCTTCTAAAAGTAACTTGGTCTAAAACTGTTCTCAGTAGGAGGTCACAGCACACAATCAAATGATATTAAAAACAGAGGTTACAAATTAACCTTCATGGGATTACTTACCCAGAAGCTCTCTGCTTGCCTTAAAGGCATAGGTTTCTACTCCACTCATTTTTCATTCACTCTTCAGCTTAGCTGGGGCACATATTTAACATTCATTCCTGCTTTACTACCTGGAATTGTACCTAATGAGTTTGGCAGTGGTTGAGTGTTTGAATAGCATTCATGACGCCTTGGGTTTGGTATTTATTACCGAAAAAGAAGGGGAAACAAAGACTATTGCTTTGTACAAGAACCAGAAAGGATTTTGATTAAATTCAACAAACTTATTGCGTATCCATGTCCATAATAGAGAAACATCTATACATGGAGGGTAAATCTGGTTAATCTAATAATGTAGCCATTGCCTGGAAGAAATTTATAATAAAATTAGGACAGAGCTGTACTGTCAATGCCCTGCATGGGGGCTCAATAAAACAAGTGGTAAATGCAATGAGAAGAGTGAAGTGTTGTTGTTAGACTAGAAATACGGATAAAATTTTGGGTGAAAAAGCTGGAGGAAGGGCCAATGCTTTGGATCACTCTAAGTAAAGCAGATGTAGGCACTAAGAGAAGGGTCTGTTGGTACTGAGCCTGGCACATGATGTGTTGCTGATGTGAAAAGCAAACTGGGAAGAAGAGCCCAGTGTGCTTCTGGATTATTGTATATAGTCCACAGAGAAAGGTGCAAAATGGAGCTAGACATGAAGGTTAAGGACAGAATACAGAGGTTGCGCATGCTGAAAACCTTGACTTTAGGCAATGAGAAGCACGGGCCTTTGAAAATGCAGGCAGTATTGTGCTGGAAAACTTTATATCATAGTAAACAGTTTGGTTTACAGTCCTTCATAGAGACTTCAAACCACAGTCTGCTCAATCTGAGCACTGGACTGAGAGCTGGGAAGAGACACATAGAACATATTTAATTCTTATCAGACATCGTGCTGACTCCAAGATGGAGTCAAGATGGAAATGTCCCAGGCTTGCCAGGCTCAGAGGTTACTTCTAGAATGTTTATATTTAAATCTTCTTAATAAATATACTCGAGACAGAAGTTGGAAGATGAGATGAAAGAGTAAATTATAACCTAGATGGAAGATGATGGAAAGGGTGGTAACATCCGACACAGAAGGAGAAAATACTCAATGGAGATAAAGGTTCTGAGTGTGGGGAGTTAGACCATGTTCTATATTACCTGTGACCTCTAAGAAACCCTATGTATGTTTGTGTATAAATACATTTTAGGGAATGAGTTTCTATGGGGTTTTCAATAGTTCTGTGGTCCCAACTCAACAGTTAGACTGTCATTGCAGATAGAAGTGATGACTGAATCTGATAAGCAGTTATGTTTGCATATTGTATAAGGACATCAGTGATATGAGAAAGCAGGGTGGTAGATGATGTGGAGACAGTTTAAGTTGGACATCTGGAAAATGAACATTTTCTGATAATTAAAGAAAAAGAAAGGAGAAACAAATAAATAATCCTAAGTAAAATTGGTATATTTTTAGAGTCAATTGATCTGAGCCACAATAGAGCTTATAGGATAAAGTAAGAACACGTAGTACTTACTCTAAGTAATGTAACTTCATTCCTAATTCTTTCATCATTAGATAGATTACTGATTATATATAGGATGTTGGGATTCAGATATGGATAAACATCTGAGGTCCATATTTAACATACCAAAGTAGACCTGGGCCCTTTAGTCCTTACCTGTAATACCCTGCCCTCTAACCTAAACTTTACAGCCCAGACATTTAGTTTCTCTCTCTCTCTCTCTCTCTCTCTCTCTCTCTCTCTCTCTCTCTCTCTTTTCCCTCTCTCCATTACCTGCCACTGCCACGTGTGGGCAGCATATAAAAGGACTGCTCCCCAAACCAGTTCTCTCTTTATCTCTCTGTTCCCATGTGTTCCTTGCTGGTCTCTCTCCCTGTTTCTGTCTTTTCTGTCCTTCTCTGAACCCCCCCCTTCTCTGCCCTCATGGTGCTCCTGTCTGCCTGACTCTAACCCCTTTCCAGGCCCTTGCTCCCTTTTCTTCCCCAAAACAAACTCCCTTTTATATCAGGTTAGTTACATGGTATGATTTCTCAGGGGAGTACATTGGCATGGGCCCTCCAGGTACCCCTGACCCCTACATTATATTTCATATGAGAGAAGGAGAAAAGTACAAAAAACAGGCTCAAATACCACTCTATTGCATGTTATTTGTTTTATTTTATTAATTTTTTTCATACAATATATTTTGATCCCACTTTCCCTTTCCCCAAGTGAAGTGGAAATTTCTGGTTGCTTTAACAATTCAGTTGTGTCACGTGATGTTTTTTGGAAGCTGTCTTGTGAGAAGACTTGTGATGTTTTGCTGAAAACAGACAATTGAGAGGGCATGAAATGTTTAGAAAGATTATAAATGATACCCCACAAACAGTGAGAGGATGTTATTGCATTGCTGTGCCATGCAATGCTTTGTTGATTTTTGATTGTCTTTGATGGTCTTCGCTGGTCTTCATTTCAGAGAAAGAAATGCACAAAAGAACTTCTCATAGTATTCTGACTGCTCTGGCAGCTTTCACGGACTTGTCCAGATTCAGCAGAGCCTTGCTGTTTCTGCTGGATTGTGCAGCTGCCACTACTGACTTGTTTTGAACTGGACTGCTGGTATCCTGACAATGAAGAGTAGCATAGCCCCAAGGAACTATTCTAAGCAGGTCTACAACACTCCTTTTCTATCAACTTTCTTTTTCCCCTACCTCTGGTCAGTGGGTTTGAAGGGAATTTGAATTGTTTAAGAACCCCAAATAAAGTAGTGAAAAAAAATCTAAGCCTACACCTAATCTTCTCAGGTCCTCTCCCATCCTTCCCCACCCATTCCTCCACCTCTGTGTCCATAAAACAAAACAAAACAAAACAAAACAAAACAAAAGCATCACTAAAAACAACCATAGCCAACAGATATCAGAACTTAGTGGAGGATGCTTAGTGTAAAGATTAGAGAGGCTAAAAGGTCAGAGAACTTTTAACTGCTTTCTCAGTAACCTTTTTCATTGTCTTTCAAATCTCATTTACCTCATTTATAAGATGCAAATATGGAACTATTCGAACTCACTTTGGATTGGAGATGAGTTCTGAAAATGACTGGTGAGAGATTCAAACAGGCTTTTGCTGTCAAAGCATGACAAATTCTTGGTTTTCATCACAGTGGAAGCCAATACAAACATTAATTTCAGAACGACTATGAATTATATAGATAAGTAAAATTTTAGTTTAGTTCGATTATTGAAAAATTTTCTCCAATAAAACATTGTAATTAATAGATATATACAATAAGTTAAGCAAAATTGTATACAATTGAAATTAGTAAGACTCTTACATGCTGCTCACCCATTTATGGACTTAAGTGAAAACTGACTTTACTGGTTGCTGATCAACATGCATTCAAGCTGGAAGTACTTGAGAATTTCAAACTGGCATCATATAATTTGTATTGATTTGCCTTCAGCCTTGATGTGACTTACTAAAAATGTCAATCTAAAACAAATCTTAGTGGATTGAATTACTAGTTCAGCTCCTTCTCTAAATGACAAGACAGGAATATATTAGCTACTAAGACTTCCTCCTGGATATATTTTAAAATGTAAGACATAAAACAGCTAAAATAATTTTTGTGAGTTATTATAACAAACTCCAATAAACTTGGCCCCAAATTCTGAATACTAGAGCCTGAAATTGAAATGAATTGAAGGCATTGTCATGTACAAAGACAATTCATTCCTTGCCACTCACTTGAAAGGTTTTAGAGATTTATTAATGCTTCTTTTTGCTTCCTGTTATATTACCTCAGTTTGTTTCTGACTCTAATTCACTTTCTCGTGCATGGGTGCTCAACAAAAACCCAAGACACACCCAAGAAACACATGGGTGTGTGTATACATGCATTTGTTTACATATAAAGCCTTGTGTGTAAGCGTGTGTATCTGCATGTGTGTACCATCCTTTGGCTCTTTCTTCTGAAGACACTATGATGGCAGCCAGATCCCAGGACAATTCAGAATGACATCTTAATCTGATGATCCTTATGTCTATAAAGACTCATATTGAAGATAAGATGAATGTTCACTTTTTGACGTGTAAGGTAATATTTACAGCTCCTAGGGATTAGGAAAGGGATACATATGTGGGGCATCAGCTTTTCTTTTTTAAGACTAGCTTGGTGCTTGCCAGAAACTTAATGTATGTGGAATTCTCTATAGAATAAATTATTTAAAAATGAAAGTGAAGCAAATTATGTAAATAGAGACATAAAGATATGAGAAAATTATCTTAGAGAAAAAGAGATTTTTATTTTGTCATAAGTCTCCAGGTGCTGGTTCTTTTTATGATTCAAAACTTATGGAATACTTTGTCTTTTAAAAAAAGTATACGATTTTTTGTAGAAAACAATGGAAACAATAAGAATAAAAGTTGGTCCTAAATACACAGATCTTTCAAAGAGGAATTTCAGGTAGTTGGAATGAATTTAAAATATGTTCATTCTAGATAATAGGAAAAAACATTTTCCTTCTTCCATTTTAACTGGTTTTTCCTTTGAAAAACCATTACGCTCCCAAGGATGTACCCCGAATGAATTTACTGACTCAGTTAGCGTCCATCTTACTTTGTCTGAGGCTAGTCATCATTAGTTTAATGTATTTGATACTTAAGTATTTTTCAGCACCTTCCTAGCATCTGTCTGCAGAAGCTTTGTCTGCAGTAGGAACAAGGAACACATACATAGCATCAGAACACCGTGGGGTAAATAAGTAAAAGATGCAGTGGAGGCCCCAGAGAGAGATTTTCAAATCTTATGGATGAAAGTCCAGGTGTGGAGAGCTGAGTATGGTTGTTATACTTGGAAGCCATGCTTACAGGAGGCTGGGGGACTAAGGCAGGAGAATTGGTACAAGTTCTAGGACAGCTTGGAACGCACGGTATCAGAGCAGCCTGGGATACAGTGTAAGATCCTGTCTCAGTAACACAAAAGTCCAAACAAACAAAGCAGGAGCCTTGGGGAGGTGGGGGTTGGGGAGGAATGTCAACTGAAGAATTTTCACCATCAAATTGGCTTGTAGGCAGATCTGTGGGGCACTTTCTTGACTAAGGATTGATATGGGAAGACTTAACTCTTGTAGGCAGTGCCCTCTCGGGGAAGTTAGTACTGTATTGAATAAGAAAGCAGGCTGAGCAAGGAACGGGGAGCAAACTAGTAAGCAACACCCATGCACAGCTCTACCTCCAGGTTTCTGTTTGAGTTCCAACATTAACTTCTCTCAAAAATGTACTGTGATTGGGACATGTGAGCCTAATAAGCCTTTTCCCACCAAAACGGGGGTGGGGGGCTTTCATGGGAGGAAATACAAGGACAAATTGTTGAGCAGGAACTGAAGCAAAGGTCATCTAGAGACTGTCCCACCTGGGGATCCATCCCATATGCAGCCACCCAACCCAGTTACTATTGCTGATGCTAAGAAGTGCTTGCTTACAGGAGCCTTATATGGATGTCTCCTGAGAGGCTCTGCCAGAGCCTTACTGATACAGATGAGGATGCTTACAGTTAACCATCGGACTGAGCATAGAGACCCCAATGGAGGAGTTAGGACTGAAGGAGCTGAAGGGGTTTGCAACAATTTGTAGGATGAACAACAATATCAACCAACTAGAATCTCCAGAGCTCCCGGGGACTAATCTACCAACCAAAGAGTACACATGGAGAGGCTCATGACTCCAGCCGAATATGTAGCAGAAGAAGGCATTGTTTGGCATCAAGAGGAGGAAAAGCCCTTGGTCCTCTAGTCTTGTTTCCCCAGTGTAAGGGAATGCCAGGGTGTTGAGGTGAGAGTGGGTGAGTGAGATGGAGAATATCTTCATAAGGGGGGGGGTGAAAGGGAATGAATGGGAGAAGGGGAAAGTAGATCACATTTGAAAGGTAAATACATAAAATATCCAATAAAAATAAACTAATTAATTAAAAAAGAGGGACAAGATGTGAAGAGGGGATGAAGGAGGGATGTAGGGACAGACAGCTAAATTTAATGGCAATTTGATGGGGAGTATTGGACCCTAATATAGTAGGAGCTTCCTAAAATATATACATGTGTGAAGGTGATCTAAAACATAGAGCCTTCACATCTGTTCTAGAGCCTTGGATGCAAAAATGTTCTCTGCATGCTACCAAAGGAGAAACACACCAACCCAGGTACGAACTTTCTGATCTATTATGGTACCCTGCCTGCAAGATATGTTAGTGTAATGCTAGCATGAAGTTTATGAGAGTATCCAATCAATATCTGAGTTCTCTTAAAGTCCATCGGATGGAATCCATACCTGACACTTCTTGGGAAACCAAGAACCTGCGTGTAGGTCAAATACTGTTCTGCTAATGAACAGGAGCATTCCTAATGTTCTGGGAATGAAATGACTTGAATGACATTTTTCTATACTTATAGATCAGTGCCTTGTTCAGTTATCATCAATGAAGCTTCCTCCTGCAGAGACGGGAACAAATACAGAGACCACCATCTAGACAATATGTAGAGAGTGAGAGACCATGGAATACTCAACCCTAAATAGCATGCTTCCATAAATCCCTCCCCTCACGGCTCAGAGAACCCTGAAGAAGAGGAAGAAAGTCAGTGTACGATACAGAGAGGATGGAGCTTACCAAGGAAACAAGGTCCTCTATATCAACATGATCCAAGCACACATGAACTCATAGAAACTGTGGCAGCATGCACTGGGCCTTCTTAGCTCCATACCAGACCTAGAAGGGGACCTAGAAGCTGAAAGGAGAAATGGACACACACTCTCATCCCTAATCTAGAACCTATCCCCAAATGATAACCATTGGCAAATAAAAATAATACATAAAAATAACAATTAACTCTAGTTTGAAAGCCAATCTCACTGGGGAAACAAACTGGTCTCAAGGGTAGGCTACACGACGGTCAGTGAATGGTCAACAGAAGGAACTCAGTGACGTCTTTGGAGGGTGCCTTGCTCCATTATGTGGTGTCAGGTCTATTTTTTCTTTTTGAGCTTCATCCTATTTTTATTTTTGTTGTATTTTATATATTTTACTGTATTTCATGTCTTACGGGTCCATTGCATATATATTTCAGTTTCCAATTGTTAGTTTTTTTAAATGGGATTCTTGACTGTGCAAATGAGTGGGTCTATGCATCTATATTTCTTTCTTTTCCTTTTTTTCTTGGCTCTTTTTCTTCTTTGTTTTGTTATATTCTGATATGTTAGTTTTTTCTTCTCTCTTATTATATTTTCTTACCATCTCTTAGAAGCATGTTTGCTCTCTGAAGAGAGATAGAAATGTGTGAATCCAGATGGAGGAGTTGTGAGGAGGAACTGGGAGAAACAGGAGAAGAAACCATAATCAAGACATCTTTTATGAGATAAAACCCATCGATTTTCAGGAATAAATGGGACTTATCTACAAATAGAAATGCAGTATTATTAATTATCAGAGTGTTCTAAGAAGTCTTCTCCTGGAGATAGCCCTCAAAAGAAGCTCTTGCTAGATAGTTCACAATAAAAGATTGTTTATCTGTGTCAAAGGGATACCCTTCTCAACCCCTCCACTAAGTCTTCCTTTATGCCTACAATACTTATATATTTATTACAAAGACTATCTTCAATCAAACTAGATGACATTTTCACAGAGTAAAGCATGCTTAGAAATATAAATGTTTGGCCACAGGTCAGTTTATCTCTCTGTTTCTTTCTGTCTTTCTGTCTCTCTGTCTCTGTCTCTGTCTCTGTCTGTCTGTCTGTCTGTCTGTCTCTCTCTCTCTCTCTCTCTCTCTCACACACACACACACACACACAATGATGGAATATTCTCATGTAACATTAAATTATCAATACTAAAATTAGTGTCATGAACCCAGGTTTAAGGTACAATTTGTAAATTCTTTAAATCTACCACTGAATTAGAAATTAAGAAATCAAAGTTCGTACCCTGAAATTATGATCAACTATACAATAAGAACTATGCATGAAATTTCATCAGAATGTCTGTCTGAAACTTAGCTGTCCATCAGTGAATACCTGTTAATGTCACGATGGCAGTGACACCCCTCTGTGCAGTGTGTTTACCAGGACGAGTCTTTTTTATCTTCACCAGATTCCCATGAAGTCAATGACGTTAGCTTTCCCAGCCTGGATTTGAGGAAATGTCAAGAGTTGTTTGTATTTTGGTTTCTGCTTGGTAATTTAATTGTGGTCAGTATCGTAGCTAATTAATCTTAAAGCTGACATTCTAACCCAGGCAGTCTGGGACCAATGCCCACACACTCAGCTACTATCTAAAATCTGAAGAAAATTGCTCTGATAAATATCAAATAATACATGAGACATAATAACCCTTATGCCAAAGTTGTTAATCCTGGCCAGCTGTGTGGTTATAGCAGTCAGGATAAACAAATGCACTGGATACATTTGTTTCTAATCAGTAGACTCAACTGGTCTACCATGTGCCAGGTGAAAGGTGTTGCTGAGGGTCTGAAAATGAATGCTGTGCATTTCCCCAAAAAGCTCTGCTCTGTGCTGACAGCAATGTCTGGACTGCACAGAGCCTCTTGGGAGAACATAGAGTAAGTAACACATGACCTGGGTAGGGATAACTAAAGGAAACCAAGCAGGCAGTTGGTGCTTGTTGGTCTGTGTACCAGTTGCTATCTGCAGAGATCTGTAGGGCTGTGGCTAGGCCAAAGGGCCTAAAGGGCTTTACTCTCCAAAGAGTATCAGATCTCTTCCATGGCTGTCACTACTCTGGAGTTGGTGGGAAGAAGCTGACACTATGCAGTGGTACCAGTTGGGGTGCAGCAGCTGGCAGAGGGGTGCAGCAGCTAGGAGACAAAGTCAGGACCATCGAGTGGGAAGTGTCTGGGGTAGGCTGGAGGAGCTTGAAGCGGTGAAAACTTTGGTAGAGAACTCTCTTCCCCAAAGTGTTACAGCTCTATATGACAGACACTCTCAGATGGTCTTTGATGAAATAACTCTCTGTGATTAATACCTTGTGGATAGGATCTTATATACATTTTTGGGTTGGGTTGGGTCTAAAGACAGATGCTTTCTATTAGCTTGGCCTGAGATGTTAGGGATGCCTCATCTGCATATGGAGGGGCTTCAGGCCACTGTCCTTATGTGACTGATTGTCACATTCCTCTCTATGGGGTGTCATGGCCATGTGACCCAGGACAGGGACCTGGTCAGGAGTAGATAAACCACTTACTGTCTTCAGGTATGAGGGTACTGGGGTTTCTGAATCCCCTTGACCTTACCAAGTTTTCTGTTTGATGACACAGTACACTGCCCCATAGGTTGGTAGTCACATACTGTGACTTGTAAATGAAGCAAAACAAAAACAAAGGGCTTCTTTTGTCCTAAAGGTATCAATGGAAACTGATGGGATATGCAACCTCTCAAAGAGCAAAAGGGATTGGTTATTCAGATGGGTAAATTAAGGATCCTGGATGAGATTATTCTGAATTACCAAAAAAATCCAAAATGATTATAACGTATTGACAAGGGAAATTGAAAATAAGAGAAGCATTTGTGAGGACATGAATGTGAATGAAGGCTATTTTTACTCATTAAGGTGCTTCGGGTCACAGGATAAGCCCAAGGGTTTAAAAAAATCTAGTTTTACAAAAAAAAAAAGTCATATTCTTGAATATTTTTCTTAAAACAAGAAAGTAGAAAATGGAAGGGGAAAATCCTGTTGGTTTGAGCAAATACTGCTGTGCAAGGGATATGTTAAATAAAAATGAAAGCAGTTGAGATAGCTGTCTCATAACTCATTCCACAGATGCCTGCTCAGCCACCTTCACCACCGCTGTGCTCAGGACAGCTAGGGAATGAAAACACCGGAAATGTCTTTTTTTTTTTTTTTTTGGTTCTTTTTTTCGGAGCTGGGGACCGAACCCAGGGCCTTGCGCTTCCTAGGCAAGCTCTCTACCACTGAGCTAAATCCCCAACCCCCGGAAATGTCTTAACAACTGACGGACAAAGAATGAAAATGTGGTACAGACACACGATGGGGACTAACTCAACTGCAAAGACACGATGAAGTAATAAATTTGCAGCTAAATTCGTATAACAACAAAGCTCACATTGTATAAGGTAACGCAGACCCAGAAAGATAGCTGTAGGCATATATTTAGGATGCACATTATTGTATGTGTATTATTTTTGTTAGGTCATTTGAACTTATTACATCATTAAATTTATTTAAAACATGCACAAGTCAATCTTATTGTGATACCAGTCAAAAGATATTTTGAAGTGCTACTGTGTTTTTTGAAACAAATGTTAAGATAAATGTTTATCTGTTTATTTCAACATGTTCTTTTTAACCTTACTAATTTTAGCACATTCCTCCTTATGTGGTAGGTGATATACAGAATCATCAGTATGAATGGACCTCTCTGCAAAGGAAACAAATTGATTTTGAAAAACTATAGACACATAACTAGGAGAATAGAAAGTTTGAATCAGACTCTACCTCTCCCAGAGCACCACCACCACTATCACCATCACCATCATCATCATGATCACCACCATCATCATCATCATAATCATCACCATCACCATCATCACCATCATCATCACTATTGCCATCATCACCATCACTACCACTACCACCACCATCATCACCATCACTACCACCACCACCATCATCACCACCACCACCACCATCATCATCACCATCACTACCACCACCACCATCATCACCATAATCATCACCACCACCACCACCATCATCATCACCATCACCACCATTATCATCACTATCACCACCACCAGCAACAGCAGCACTATAATAACAGAAATGATAAAAACAACTCTTTTATGTGAGAAATCAGAGTAACAAGTGCATGAAAGTTATTTTTATTATCAAGATTTTTTATTATCAAGGGTTTCATACATAGAATAAAATGTGGTCACAGAAACCCATAATCCTCCAGGTTTCTTTTAAGCTTTAACCAAAGACTGCGTAATATTTTGTTTGTTCCTGCTTTAAAACCTGGCTTTGAATTCTTCCAGTGGGATTTGTTTTCCATTAGCAATCAAAACGAAAACGAAAGCAAAAACATTTAGAATTTTTAATACCTTTGACTGGAGACCACCTCATAGAGTGTGTTACCCCTGCCCAACACCCCTAAGGAAAATCTGTCTTCAATGTTCTTCGAAGCAAAATTTATTTTCCAGGCAATGCCCCAAGACTTTTTCTGTTGCTGTTTTGCTTCTTTCTGGTGTTTTTATGGCTCTGTACATACCATGTCAGGCACAGCTAAGATAGTTTAGGTTTTAAGGGTTAATATAACACTACTGAATGAATGTGCACCCTCTTGATCATGGGGAATTTGAATTTAAAAACTCACATCGGACATTTAAAATATTTCAAGTCAACAAAATGTAAATCTGATTTTAAATACCTTAACTGCTAGCCTTAGATATGACATGATGGCTTTCATGTGAAATGTGTGGAAAGTTTGTTTTCATAATTCCTCATTTTTGTCTAAGTTCATCTCACTGGCATTTGCTGAACGTCCACACAGTGAATTAATCGAGTCCTGTGTCCTGTTAACAGCTCATTGTACAACCAGCTAATACATAATTCAATGAGATCTCATTTTCTAACTCCATTATTTTGGGATATGAAGAGGTTCAAACAAGTTGAGCTTCAATTTACTTCCTAGATAATATTATTTTAAATTAATAAGTTCTTGGAGTATAAACAAGGGGACTATTTAATCTTTTCAAGAGTGAAAGACTTTCAATTATTTAGGGGATTCACACACAAAATGAAACTTATTATAGTATTTGCAGAGAAATAAGGGGTGAGCTAAGGTTCCTCAGTAGCTGTGTCCAGTTACTATCTTATTATTGGCATAAATATTTAAGAGCAAAATACTTATAAGTACCATAAAACTTAAATGTACTTTATTCGTAGGTATATGAATATGATTTAAGTACACATATATGTATAGCCATAAATAACTCATGTAACTCTCTCCTAAGTGTCCTACTTAATATTTTTGTTTGTTATCCTATATCTCAGATTCTTACTGTAAGAATTAGCTCCATAAAAATAGTCCAAAGGCAAGGAAAAGGTAAACACACAGGGATATTATTTTGTTCACTGGCCTATGAATACACAGTGAGAAACTAAAAAATATATTTATGAAAATTAATTTTGAAGGAGGGACAGAAAGCAAGATGCAATACCAACTAGGTCATAATGATAATAAAATGAAACTTTATATCTTATACTTTTATTCTCCCTGAATAGGTAAAAAGGTCATCATCATTAACTGTAATGGATATGTTGATATTTTCATTGAGCATAAAGTTTTTGAGAGCTAAGGGGTTTGGAACACTTAAAATTTACATTAACTTAATTTGCATGTGAGCTATGAACATGTATCTCATTTTTATTCTCATATAAAAATATTCGTTTTGCAGCTTAGCCAGATATAAAATTTGGAAACACAAATACATCAGACACAGTCTGCTATTGAACACAGAACGGGTAAATCTTTCTGTCTCTAGGTTAAAATGGAGCTTGCTTGTCACACAGGGTGATGTGGGGGCTGTAATTTGTTTAATGTCTCACAGTGGCCAGGGCTCACTTGTTCCAACTGAGCTTTACATGGCCTCTGAGTCTACAAGGTCAAAACATGTCAGCTTTCAATAGCATTTCCTAGAACTCCAGCTAAGCTGACTGAAAGTAAGAGATGCCTTTTGAGCTTTAACTAAATATTGCATGTATTTTGGTACCCACTTTATTTGCATATTTATGTAGACTGCCTTTTCATTTGTTTGTTTTAAGACTCATTATATCTGCCTGCATGTATGTCGTCATGACAGAAGAGGGGACCAGATCTCACTAGAGATGGTTGTGAGCCATCATGTGTTTAGCTTTGTACCCCAGTTTTAAAAGGATTATTTGATTCTCTGAAGTCTAACTTTTTAAGTTCTTTGTATATATTGAATATTAGCCCTCGATCAGATATAGAATTGGTAAAAATCTTTTCCCAATCTGTTGGTTGCCATTTTGTCTCATTGACAGTGTTCTTCCCCTTACAAAAACTTTGCAATTTTTATGACGTCCCATTTGTCGATACTTGATCTTAGAGCATAAACCATTGATGTTTTGTTAAGGAAATTTTCCCCAGTGCCCATGTGTTCGAGGCACTTCCCCACTTTTTCTTCTATTAGTTTGAGTGTATCTAGTTTTATGTGGAGGTCCAAGATCCACTTGGATATGAGCTTTGTACAGGGCGATAAGAAAGGGTCGATTTGCATTCTTCTACATGCTGATCTCCAGTTGAAACTAGCACCATTTGCTGAAAATGCTAACTTTCTAACCACTTGATGGTTTTAGCTCCTTTGTCAAAGATCAAGTGACCTTAGGTGTGTGGATTCATTTCTGGGTCTTCATTTCTATTCTGTTGATCTACCTGCCTGTCTCTACCAATACCACACAGTTTTTAATCACTATTTCTCTGTAATACTGCTTAAGGTCAGGGATGGTGATTCCCCCAGAAGTTCTTTAATTGTTGACGATAGTTTCTGCTATCCAGGGTTTTTTGTTATTGAAAATGAATTTTCAGATTGCTCTTTCTAACTCTGTGAAGAAAGAAGTTGGAATTTTGATGGAGGAGTACACCGATTCTGTAGATTGCTTTTGGTAAAATGGTCATTTTTACAATATTAATCCTGCCAATCCATAAGCATGGGAGATCCTTCCATCTTTTGAGATCTTCAATTTCTTTCTTCAAAGACTTGAAGTTCTTGTCATACAGATCTTTCACTTGCTTGGTTAGAATCACACCAAGTATTTTATATTATTTGTGACTATTGTGAAGGGTGGCCTTTTCCTAATTTCTTTCTCAGCCTGCTTATCCTTTGAGTAAAGGAAGGTTATTGATTTGTTTGAGTTAATTTATATTCAGCCACTTTGCTGAAGTTATCAGGTTTAGGAGTTCTCTGGTGGAATTTTTGGGGTCACTTAAATATACTATCATATCATCTGCAAATACTGATATTTTGACTTCTTCCTTTCCAATTTGTATCCCTTTGACTGTATTTTGTTGTCTGATTGCTCTGCCTAGGATTTTGAGTACTATACTGAACAGGTAGGAGAGAGTGGGCAGCCTTGCCTAGTCCCTGATTTTAGTGGGATTGCTTCAAGTTTCTCTCCATTTAGTTTGATGTTGGCTACTGGTTTGCTGTATATTGCTTTTACTGTGTTTAGATATGGGCCTTGTATTCCTGATCTTTCTAAGACTTTTAATATGAAGTGGTGTTGAATTTTGTCAAATGCTTTCTCAGCATCTAATGAGATGATCATGTGGCCTTTTTTCTTTGAGTTTATTTATGTGGTGGATTACATTGATGGATTTCAATATATTGAACTATCCCTGCATCCCTGGGATGAAGCCTACTTGATCATGATGGATTATTGT
The DNA here is from genome assembly GCF_011064425.1 of Rattus rattus. Classification (NCBI taxonomy): domain Eukaryota; kingdom Metazoa; phylum Chordata; class Mammalia; order Rodentia; family Muridae; genus Rattus; species Rattus rattus. The sequence goes on from NC_046154.1 coordinate 216,031,770, forward strand.
TTTGATGTGTTCTTGGATTCAGTTTGAGAGAATTTTATTGACTATTTTTGCATGGACATGCATAAGGGAAACTGGTATGAAGTTCTCTTTCTTTGCTGGGTTTTTGTTGGTATAAGCATAGTTGTGGCTTCATAGAAGGAAGTGAGTAGTGTTCCTTCTGTTTCTATTTTGTGGAATAGTTTGGACAGTATTGGTATTATATCTTTTCTGAATGTTTGATAGAATTCAGCCTTAAACCAATCTGGTCTTGTGCTTTTTTGTTTGGTAGACTTTTAATGGCTGTGCCTATTTCTTAAGGACTTATGGGAGTGCTAAGATGGTTTATCTGGTCCTGACTTAACTTTGGTACCTGATAACGGTCTAGATATGGTCCATTTCCTCCAGATTTTCCAGTTTGTTGAGTATAGGCTTTTGTAGTAGGATCTGATGATTTTTTTTAATTTCCTCAGTTTCTGTTGTTATGCCTCCCTTTTCATTTCTGATTTTGTTGATTTGGATACTCTCTCTGTGCTCTCTGGTTAGTCTGGGTAAGGCTTTATCTATACTGTTGATTTTTTCAAAGAACACAGCTCCTGGATTGGTTGATTCTTTGTATAGTTCTTTTTGTTTCTACTTGGTTGATTTCAGCCCTGAGTTTGCTTATTTCCTGTGGTCTACTCCTCTTGGGTGTATTTGCTTCTTTTTGTTCTAGAGCTTTCAGATGTGATGTCAAACTGCTAGAGTATGCTTTCTCCAGTTTCTTTTTGGAGTCACTCAGAGATATGAGCTTTCCTCTTAGCACTGATTTCATTGTGTCCCTTAAGTTTTGGTATGTTGTGCCTTCATTTTCATTAAATTCTAAAAAGTCTTTAATTTATTTCCTCCTTGAGCAAGTTATTATTTAGTAGAGCTCTGTTCAGCTTCCATGTGTAAGCAGGCTTTCTGTCGTTTTTGTTGTCATTGAAGACCAGCCTTAGTGAGTGGTGAACTGATAGGATGCATGCAATTATTTCAATCTTTTTGTATCTGTTGGGGCTTGTTTTGTGACTGGTTATATGGTCAGTTTTGGAGAAGGTACCATGAGGTACCTTCCATAAATATCTGTTAAAGCCAGCTGGTTCATAACTTCTATGAGTTTCACTGTGTCTCTGTTTAGTTTCTATTTCCATGATCTGTCTATTGATGAGAGTGGGGTGTTGAAATTGCGCACTACTATTGTGTGAGGTGCAATGTGTGCTTTGAGCTTTAGTAAAGTTTCTTTTATGAATGTAGGTGCCCTTGCATTTGGAGCGTAGATATTTAGGATTGAGAGTTCATCTTGGTGGATTCTTCCTTTGATGAATATGAGGTGTTCTGTCACAACTTTTTTGATAACTTTTGATTGATAGTGGATGTTTGTGTGACTATCTTCTTTTGGGTTATTTGAATTAGATTATTTTCTTGCTTTTTCTAGGGTATAGCTTGCCTCCTTATGTTAGAGTTTTCCATCTATTGTACTTTGTAATGTTGGATTTGTTGAAAGATTTTGTGTAAATTTGTCATGTAATATCTTGGTTTTCCTATCTATGGGAATGGAGAGTTTTGCTGGATATAGCAGCCTGGTTTAGTATTTGTGTTCTCTTAGGGTCTGTATGACATCTGCCCAGGATCTTCTGGCTTTCACTGTCCCTGGTGAGAAGTCTGGTGTATTTCTGATAGGTTTGACCTTTTTCTCTTACTGCTTTTAACATTCCTTCTTTGTTTAGTACATTTGGTGTTTTGATGATTATGTGACTGGAGAAATTTCTTTTCTGGTCCAATCTATTTGGAGTTCTGTAGGTTTCTTGTATGTTTATGGGCATCTCTTTCTTTAGGTTAGGGAAGTTTTCTCCTATAATTTTGTTGAGAATATTTACTGGCCCTTTAAGTTGGGAGTCTTCACTCTCTTCTATACCCATTATCCTTAGGTTTGATCTTCTCGTTGTGTCTTGGATTTCCTAAATGTTTTTGGTTAGAAGCTTTTTGTACTTCACATTTTCTTTGACTGTTGGGCCAATGTTTTCTATGGTATTTTCTACCTCTAAGAGTCTTTCTTCTACATCTTTTATTCTGTGGCAATGCTTGCATCTATACCTCCTGATCTCTTTCCTGATCTCTTTCTAGCTCCAGGTTTGTCTCCATTTGTGACTTCTTTATTGCTTTATTGTTTCTATTTCCATTTTTAGATCCTGGATGGTTTTTTTCAATTCCTTCACCTGTTTGGTTGTGTTTTTGGCAATTCTTTAAGACCTTTTTAAGGGCTTCTACCTATTTATCTGTTGTCCTGTATTTATTTAAGAGAGTTATTAATGTCCTTCTTAAAGTCCTCTAACATCATCATGAGTTGTGATTTTAAATCAAAATCTTGCTTTTCCAGTGTTTGGGTCTTGCTGTGGTGGGAGAACTGGGTTCTGAAGATGTCAAATGGCCTTGGTTTGTGTTGCTTTCTCACAGAGTGGTCTGGGTACAGAGAGCTATGTCACAGGGTCAGCTCTGGGTACAGGTGGAAACTGGAAGAATCCTGTCCCAGACTGTTCCTTGGTTCCTGGATCCAGAGGGATCCAGGCAGATTCCTCTTGGGCCAGGAAGGTGAGCAAATGTGGTGGTCTCACCTGTGCTCTCAAGATTGTTCTCACATCAGAGAATCCAGGTCTCTCTCCCCACAGGATCTGGATACAGATAGCTATGTTACAGAGTCAGTTCTGGGCGCAGGTAGATACCGGAAGGCTTTCCTGTATTTTTTTTTTTAAGGGAGTATTTATGTCCTTCTTAAAGTCCTCAAACAACATCATGAGATGTGATATTAAATCATAATCATGCTTTTCTGGTGTGTTGGGGTAACCAGAACTTGCTGTAGTGGGAGAACAAGGTTCTAAAAATGCCAAGTGACCTTTTTTTCTTTGGCTTAGTTTCTTGCACTTGCCTCTAGCCATTTGGTTATCTCTGGTGTGAGCTGGTCTTGCTGTCTCTGACAGTGACTTGACCCTCCTGTAAGTCTGTGGGTCAGCACTCCTGGGAGACCAGCTCTCTCTCTCTCTCTCTCTCTCTCTCTCTCTCTCTCTCTCTCTCTCTCTCTCTCCTGGCGGGACCCAGGCACATTGATCTGTGTCACAGGGTCAGCTCCAGGTGCAGACAGAAACAGGAAGCTGCTTCTAGCACTCTAGCTAAAATAGATTTTTTATGTTTAAAACTAAAATATAATTATTTCCTCCCTCCAACAACTCCTATGTTCTCCATCAAACACTCTGTTCTCATGACCTCCTTTTTATTTACATATATTTGTATATTTGTATATAAAGAACATATATAACATACATATGATATATACTCATGTACATGCATGAGTACATGCATACGAGACACATACACACATGTATTTTTTGGACACTGCAATATAACTAGCTTATTGTGAGAGTTGTGCACTTAACAGGCTGTTTTCCTTCTGTACAGTGAACCCTCTAAGGCTGCTCGCAGCCCTTGGAATTTTTTTCCCAGGGCTGTGAACTGAGCTCAGAGTCTCACGGTGGCAGGGAACCCTAGCATATCTATATCTCCAAGCCCTTTTGGACCTTTTCCTTCCCTGTTTGAGACTGGGGTTTACTAAACCATAAACTGTCCAATACTGAACTCCTGGCTCAGCGTTCAGAGCAGCTGGAGTCAGGTCATAGACTAAGCGAGGCTGAAAACAAGACTCTTTAAAGGGCTGAGAACACACTGATACCCCAGGCTCACCTCATTTTGAGTTAAGTCACTCTTTATCAAGTTCTCACCATTCTATGGCCTTCACAGTTCCTTCTTGATGCCAATTTAAACAATGAGAACTGTACATGAATGTTTCATATATGTCAAAGTATGTTTTCTTTTAGGATGTTTAGCTCACTTCTGTTTCATACCCATTGCTTTTGTTAGACAATGATCCCACAGGAAGTCTCTGGGTCCACTGGGATTGAATTTTCTTAAAAGCTACATCATACTTCATTCTTTAATCTTTAGACAATTTTGTTACCAAGTGCTATGACAAGTCTTATGTCAACTTGACAAACCAAGTTACCTGAAAGGAGGGGAAGCTTAATTTAAAAAAAAAATCACTCCTTAAAATAAGGTTGTGAGGCATTTCTTAATTAGTTATTGATGTAGGAGGGTACAGTCCATTATGAGTGGTTCTGTCCCTGAGCTGGTGGTCCCGGGTTCTATAAAATAGCAGGTTGAATAAGCCATGGAATGCAAGCTAGTAAGCAGAACCCTTCCATGGCCTCTGCATCAGCTCCTGCGTCCAGGTTCCTGCCCTCTGTCCCGACTTCCTTTGATGATGAACAGCAATAGAGAAGTGTAAGAATAATAATCCCCTTTCTCTCTAACTTGCTTTTTGGTCCTGGTGTTCTCAAGGCAGCAGTAGAAACTCTTATGAAGACACCAGGATGTCCGCAGCTGGATAAGCTGAAGAAGGTTGTCACAGACATAAACCAGGCTTTAATATCAGGAGATCGTTTCTAAGGATTTAGACAGAACTTTAAAGATTGTACTGACTTTCAAACATTAGGGATGTGGTCAGGCTGAGTTACTAAAACTAAAATTTAGATTTCCCAAGGCACAGAAAAAGTTTGCTTTTCCTACATACCTGCTAACTAGTAGCAAGTATGGATGTGTCCCTCAACTAAAGACCAAAAGTGATTCACTGTGAATATTTGAAGATTCACTGGTCAAGTTGTTCATGATGTTTAAAATATTCTGACTTTGTCAATTATGAATATACATGTATATATATATAAATATATATATATATTCTCTTAAGATTACTTATTTTAATGTTCATTGTTTTTCTTACCTCAGTTTGTAAAATACATTTGACACACTAGAGATATTAGCTCTTTGAGGAATTTAAATATCCACAGTATAGTATTTTGTACCTTATGAATATTTCAAATTTTAGTTAATCAAATAGTTTAACTTCTCTCTTTTTTTTTTTTTCGGAGCTGAGGACCGAACCCAGGGCCTTGTGGTTGCTAGGCAAGCGCTCTACCACTGAGCTAAATCCCCAACCCCAGTTTAACCTCTCTTAGTGTTTTCATTCTTCCTGTCTTAGTTTAAATGTAACTCTTATGGTTATTTAAGATGCTTAACATTTTTATTCGTATCTTTTGAATTAATGTTAATCATCTTGTACAATTTACATGTGGTTCATGATAATTTTTATGTATTCTAAGATAATTAGTCAGCTCATTCACCATAGCTTAATAAATAGTTCACATTTTATCCATTGCAATGACTACATTTGAAATAATAACAAATGACATGACATTAATTGACAACATTTGAAACAGATAAGAGTCACTGATACAATCTATGTTGCTGATGAAAACGATACTGAGATATCTTTCTTATGTGCTTGGAAATCAGCTGAGTAAAGCACTAGGGCCTCGGTGGGGGGGTATGAGAGTGGTCTATACTAGTAAGAGCTTGTCCCAAGGAGAAGTGTGTAGGGAGTCTCACCATCCCTATGCTGATTTGCCAGGTTTTTGTACATGAATTAGTTCTTAAATTATGCAAGTCAATCTTGACTTTAAATCTGTCCTTGCTTTCCTCTTCATTCTTGGTCCCCTCTGAAAGCTCTGATTTATTTAAAATTATTTATTTATATTTTTTCTAACTGATCTTTCTTATTTAGGTGTTTGGTCCGCAGAGATGTCTGGATACTTTTCTCTCTTTTCCTTACAGCTCTGCTAACTTTCAAGTCTCATAAGTGATGATTTGCTCAATCATGGTTGGAAGTTATTCCTCCTGCACTGGCTGCTCTCAGGAAGATCCCTGGTCTTTTCTGGTTTTGTCTCTACCTGGAGGGACTGAAGCCTTTCCTCCAGTTCCCACTTGCCCTGTGTATTAATGGGAAACGGGCAAATCAGCTTAGGGATGATGAGGGTCCCTACATACGTCTCCTTGGGACAAGCTCTTACGAGTATAGACTGCTCTCATAGCCCCTCACTGAGACTCTAGTGTTTTTATCCAGCTGATTTCTAAGCACATAAGAAAGATATCTCAATATCATTTTCATCAGCAACATAGATTGTATCAGTGACTCTTATCTGTTTATTGGACAATGTAGCCAATTGTATCAATAAAACTAAATGGCCTGAATTTATCATGCAGGGACTGAGAGACAGGAAGAAGGTATCTGGGGATCACTGTGTACCCAGAACACCTTTCCTAAATATTTTCAAAGGCATTCCTCTACATGTTCAGTGTGGTCCAAAAAGGTTACCAATTTTGAAAGCTTCATCTAGTGCCACCCGTGACAAACAAATATTACAGACTGAATGAGTGAGACACTGATCTTTTCCAGTTAGTGGCCAGAACTATGCACCGTTCCTTTCTCTTTTCTGAATTGAGTTCACACTTAGAAAAATAATTCCAAATCAGGAACCTGCTATACTTTAGATGTAGCTTCTTTCTCATTTCCCCTCCCCAGACTGTTCAGTCTAAATGGAGCTTTCCTCATCCTGATGACTCACTGATTTCCCTTGGGTCTATTAAGAGATGAACTGCAGCCTTCTTGTTCTCCCGGCGCCTTTTCTTCTTAGAAAGGCCATGCTTTCCCTAGAACAATCTTAGTTCAGTGTCCCCATAAAGCTAGGCAGCTTCCAGGAGGCCATGTTGTTAGAATGAGTTGAGCAACACATAGGCATGACCATGATGTTCACATGATAATGTAAAAGCACGTGGACTTTTTCCTCTGCTGTTGTCACCTAGAGAACTGGAGAACATAGAACAATTTATATAACAATTTATTCCACAGCAAGGGACAGTGGCACATCCACTGTGCAGGTCGCACACTTGCCTTCACAGAGGATGACTATTCTAGTTCATAACATATACCCAAAGGTGACAACAGTGACAATGACAATATGTTCGTAACAGTTATATCCGAAGGTGAAATGACAATATGCCCTGGATTATTTTACCAGTAGCTTTGCATATAGGCTAGAGAATGGCTCTTATAATGTTCTCTTCCTTATACAGTATGCTCATTTTCTGTCAGCTCTTGTCTCTCTACAAGGCCAGGAGTACTCATGCCATGAAAGGTTTGGAAAAACCCATATGTTCAGGTCACACAGTACACTAATGAATACAAAATATGTGGACATAAAATCATGAATACATACTTTGAATGTTCCGTAATGGTTCCAAGGTACAGACATCTTTGAGCACAAAATCTTACTGGTTCCATGATACTCAAATGGTTGGATACAATCAGTATCATATTCATGACTTAGTAACTGTGCACATGTGTGAAAGTATACATGTATCTGTCTGCATTGATATATGCACATGGATGTACATATGTATATAAGCTAGATATTGACACTGAGTGTAATTTTAAAATTGTCCTCTACCTCAGTTTGAAGAATAGTGGAGCACACTGATTCTGCTTGGAAGATGACTGTAAGCTCCAGAATTCTGTTTGTCTCCAGCACCAAAGTAGGTACAGGAGCCCCCCTCCCTACCAGCCTTCTTTTGTGAGTGCTAGGGATCTGAAAAAAGTTCCTCATGTCTGTGAATAAGCTATTTATCAACTGACCTATCTCACCCATCCCTGACTTTGGAACTTGAAAATGTCAAGGTACAATCCTAGGTACAATCTCAAAATTGTTATATTAGAATCTACAGTTTGGAAATATCCTATGATGACAGATATTCTTAAGCTTAAAAACTCAACATTGAGAATATATAACACATAGAAGATAATATATAAATCTGTGTGTGTATATGTGTGTATGTGTGTGTGTCCGTTAGTTGAGATAATATATAAACCTTGTATCAATCCACAGTTGTTATATACATGCATATATTTTTGTGTCATATGTGTTACATACATAAATACTCTATACCATATTTAATATCACTTAGTAAGCACATATATCACATAACATATAAATTAGTTCTAGTTCTTTAGTCTCTTTTAGTAAAATTTATACATAAATCTCATAATTCAGGAGAAAATATGAGTTCTCCTAGCCTTCAGACAATGGTGAAAAGATCCATGCCCATTCCACTTTATGCTTTTGCCACATTAAAAAAAAATGGCTTCCCAAGCTACATGATGGGGGAAAACAACCCTGAGCCTCACATGTGGAGAGTATTTTTGTGTCATGTGACTAGGGAACATTGCTTTTTAATTCAGTTTTCGTTAGTTTTAACTAGAGGAGGGACTACCTCTAACTGCACAAGAAATTACATCTAAGAAGGACAACCACCAGATTCAGCGACTAGTTGCATGCCTAAAGTTAGACTTTTAACTAAAGTTAAATTTTTGACATTTACTAGTGGGTATCTATGGGACAAGATATGAATTTCTCATGATCTGGAACTCTACCATTTTTCCCCATTGTCACTGTTAAGTACTATTATTGCTAAAAGATCTGCTGGTGTCATTTATGGACTGCAAACCACACAAGATATTCTGCCCATCACTTCTTCCCAATACAGTAACCTAATATCCCAACATAAGCTTGGAGTATAGCGCTGTGTATTGACAGTACTGCTCAGCCTCACTGTGACCACTTTAACCATGTAAAGAAGTTCAAGTGTGTGAAGCGATGGCAAGAACTAGAGTACATACATCTTTAGCCATAAATTGGAACGTATCCTAACCATATAGAACAAGCAACAGAAACGTGGTCCCCTGAGGAAATGGGTTTTTCTATACCAACCTAGAATTTGCCTACACTCATGTAAGAGAAAACATGGCTCTGATACAATAACAAAGAAAACCTAATAAAATTCTCACAAAACCTTTATGTCAGTGTTTTAGGGGCAACTTCATACACACTATGTGATTTGATCTAAAGAGCAGTTCCAAAGAGTAAGTGACCATGAACCCATTTCACAGACAAAATAGAGGGCTACAGAGTTATTTTACTGCTCACAGCCAGGAAGGAACTGTCCTTTCAGAAAAACTCCCTGGGTTTTGTAGCACTTGTGCTCAAACAACATGCCATCTTGTCTCCCACCCAGCCTGATCTCCCTTTGCATGTGCCCGTGTGAACACACACACACACACACACACACACACACACACACACACACACACACACACACATACCAGGGCTCACTCATGCTGTTTCTCTTGTCTTTGATCATCAGCAAGGCTTGTGCTCCCTGTTCCTCAATGTTAGTTCTTCGCTTGAACTCCAGTTTTGGTAGGTGGGCTGCTGGATTCTTTAGCAAAGCCTGTACCTCATGCTTATGCCCACTCCCCAAGCTTCTTCGGTCTGTAGAGTTGCCACTCATAGATTCTGTGTCTGTACCCACGATGTTGCCAGTACCACAGTGGTAGATAACATTTACCCTGATCTCTTCCTGCTCAGCATGCCAAGGCTTTGACCACTCTTTGAAATCATAGTTATGGACACAACACAGAGTAGAACACTGAAGAGTTCTGGGTCTAGCTTTGGCACGTTAGTTGAACATGTTGCCTAACCTGTCTAAGCTTTAGTATCTTCTATTAAATAGTGGCAGAGTATGAAATAATTTGAATGATGCATATAGTGAAAGCACTACTTAAACAAAATGCTAGCTTTGGTTATGCAGTTTTCCTCCTCCTCCTCCTCCTCCTCCTCCTCCTCCTCCTCCTCCTCTTCCTTCTCCTCCTCCTCATTTTCCTTCTTCTCATCCCCATCCTCATCACTGCTGATTTTACAATAAATCTGAGCTGATCATATATGTCATGTGTCTGAGGCAGTGTTATTGTCAGGTGTTTCACTGGACATCCATTAAGTCTAGTTATTTGTCTTGTCATTTAACCTTGAACACATTGAGAGGCTCTTAAGGAAAAGTATACCTCATTCATTATTTCCACAAACATCATTAGATATTCACACATTTTTGTTAGACTTTTGAAGACTATGAAGTCAAAATGATTCATTTTGGAGATAAGAAATGGAGGCTCAGCTTAGCGAATGTGCTGATGAAGTCAGTAGAGCAAGTTAAGGGCGGAACCGAAAAGGAGGCTGAGACACATACCGCATGTCTGTTATCACTGCTTCCATCAACTGTCAAACCAAGATCAGTTCTTCTCTAAGCCATTTCCTGGGTTAATAACTTCTCTGCTTCCTCTGGACATCATCCACAACTATATCATGTTTTCTCATATATTATTTTAATCTCGTATCTAATTCCTGTACTGTGACACCACAGATGTCCCAGGATTATACTCAGAAATCTGTTCCTCCCACAGTATCTGACGTAGTTTCTAAAAATAGAAAGTTGACAAAAGAACGTGTGTTGAATTTAACCAGAAAGGACTAAACCCTGTTCATGTCCATCTGAACAGTGTATTGCTGACTGGTCCTGTCATGAAGAGAGTGCCATAACATTTCACTCGGACTCTTACAGCAAGAAAACATTTGTTATAAAGTTGTTCTCCCTGCCCTGCCCCATTCCAACTCTTGTTGCTTATTTGTCAGTGGAAAACCCGGAGGACTGATGACTCCCTCTAATCATGAAACAGCAAAGTGCTAGATAATAAAAAGCCCTCAAGGACTCTTGTTTTTCCTTTAATCCTAATATCTTTTACAAAAACTGATGAATATTGACTGATTTTTCCATTAGAGCTGCAGGAGACTAATTACTGAGGAGTGCTCAAAAACTTGATAAAATATAGCAATATCACAAATTATTTTTCTATCAAGTTTTCTACATGCTGTGATAGAATCTAATTATTAAATATTGATTTAATACTTACTTAATTCTGTCAAAATTGTTAGGAATTTTAAGGGTTTTTATATCCCCAGAGTACTGAGTAACACAGAATATTGGGCCCATGCCAGAAAGAATATTTTGTTCCTTATTCTAGATTCATTGCTATCAAAATACTAAGCATTGGCTTCTTTGGATCCATCAAAGGAAGTGAGAAGCTGCAGAATATATATATATCCAGGCTGACAATGATGTGCGCAAAATTGTCAATCCACAACTAGCATCCCGCTCCCTGCAGAAGCTGACTCACTAGCAAAGGAGAGGCAGCCAACTGTGGCTGTCCTTTCAAAGCCCTGTTGATCGCAGCAGCTTAAGGCCCGCCCTACCGAGAAGAGAACAACTGAGGACAGCCTCAAGCCCAAACGAGTGGTGTTGACTAATTTGTATTTAGACATGGTTGGTAAAGCATTCTGTCCTCTGTCTAGATGCATGAAGTTGGTTTTGTGCTAAAGAAACCCTTCTTCTCTGCACTCCATTAGGTTATCATTTCATAGTGCACTCCTGGGAAATTTCCCCTTCCCCAGAAGTTACAGAAAGACACATGCTATAGTGGCAAGATCTTCTACCATAACTAAACAATAAAACCCCCACATTTTACTTCAATAGATGAACATTAGACAAAGGGAAGTATCTCTCATCCATTTTTGATACTCAAGTGCCCACGTAACAAATTCTGGGCACATCCCTAAATTATTCATTCTCTCTCCTCCCTTTCCCTTGCCGACTCTCTGTGCCTCTGTCTTAGTCTCTGTCTCTGTCTCTGTCTCACACACATACACATCAGTGTAGGAGATCTGAAGCACTTTCTATAATGCATCTCTTTCCCACTGTCTTATTTATCCATCCTTCCCTTATACTGCTTACAATGTACCCTCTGCCGTGTATGACTGTGGTTAGAGACCAGTTGATGTTAGCAGTGGCTGAGCACCAGAGTAATCCAAGAAGCACATACGCTGGAGGACATTCTTGTTGAAAGCTACTTCTCTCTTCTTTAAAGCATTGTTGTGGCTGGGTTTTGTGGGGTATTTTGGAATTTTTATTGTTGTTGTTCTTGGTGGTGGTGGTAAAAGTGGTAATAATGGTGGTGGTGGTGGTGGTGGTGGTGGTGGTGTGCCCATTATCGAAACACTTATACCTAAACCAAAATCTAACTTATTTAACCACACAATATAAAATATATTATATCAAATCTGTCAGATTTTCACCAGTACATTGATGATTATACATAATTACAATCAGGTTCAAGCTGAAATTTGTTTTCTACGTGGAATAAAATAAAGGGACATTCTATGGGAAAGATTTCCTTAGCTGGAGGTATTAATCAGGAAAAATACAAATACAGTTTGCTTCTATATAGAATGCTCCTGAGGGTAAAATGGCAATTTTGATCCAGGCTGTTTGTCTAAAATAATATTGTCTGACTTTGTTCTGATCCACAGAGAATTGTCCTCTTAAAATGATGCATGATGAAGCTGATTGCCCGATGCTTTGACATTTTGGGAGGAAACAGTTTGCAGAAATCCTGTCCTGGAGCAATGCCTGCTTCTGCCTGAATACTCACTCACCCTGGACTGCAACAGAAAACTCTCTGTAAAATGTCATAGACAAGAAAGAAATTAACAAAAGGCCAATTATCACTTGGAGAAAACACCCCAATGGCAACGGTAATTCCCTAATAAGAGCACTCAAGGTAACTCTTTTCCAGAGGCCAAGGTGATCACAGAGGCCAGGAAACCCATTGAAAGGGGATTAAATTAAGTTCAATATTTTTTCTTTATGGGATATGTATTCACCAGAGAGCTTCAAAGATGTCTACAGCTTCTAATGCTCCAGGAATAAACAAAAAGTAACATGTGATTAATGTCTCTTTACTGCGGCACTCTAAACCTGGCCCAGAATCCTTCTGACAGGTTGCTTGAATGCCTGCTTCCCAGGAGTGATTGAAAGTATTAGACACGAATCCCCTTATGTCTCCCTGCCCTTCAACACCCAATAAGGGCTTGGACACAGATGTTGCTACCTGCTTATGGGAATGGTAAACTCCCTTAGCTTCTCCAGGACCCAGATTCAAGTGCATTCTGTTTTCTCAGCATTGTAGAGTTTCCTCAGTGCTCTTCTCTGCTCAGTGTGAAACGTTTGAATGTGATTTGCTGTTTATGCCTCCGCACACCCTGCTTCTCAGGTGATCTGTGTGCTAGCCTTTCGGAAACATTATTCCTATGCTTCTCACAATCAGTTCAACTCAAATCATTCTCACAACTCCTTTTGTGCTTTTAATCAGATATGCTCTGCACATATCAAATGACTGTGATACAAAATATGTAAATCAGACTGTTTCAAGCAATACATAGCATTTTCACCTTAATCTCATCTCTCACTTTCAGTCTGTGTTTCTGCCTCAACTAATATCCATGGTATCATTTTAATTTCTAGGAGACAGAATACAGATGTTATTATCAGTTCTTCTAACACATGACCTAGTTTCAGCCCTCCTACCCATTTACTTACCCCAAACTCATGCACAAGAAGCTTTCTCAGACAGATACAAAGGTGAGGAAGAGTCTTCCCAGGGATGCCAGTGGTCAGACACCAGCCCTTATGACACTGCACACACAGTAATAAGTCGTGTGTTCAACCACTTGTTCTCATTCTTATAGACTGTGTCTTCTGCACACACTTCCATCTATCCATAATCATAACCTCAATCTCAGTCTCTCCTCGATTCAAATGACCTTCCATCTTGTTTCTGGAGGTATCAGTTCTAAAAGAAACACAATTTAGTTATTTATGTATTAAGAAAATAACGTTCAGTACCTCTCCACTGCACTTGAGGAGGATCCACATTTCTGTCTTACGCATGTAATATATTTTGTTTCCTCAACAAAAATTAGTATAGACAATCAGCTACACACAGCCTAGATGGTGTGATGCACAGTTTCTGCCTTTATAAAGTCTAGGTTGAACATTGTGCAGCCAGAAGCAATATTAAACATTATATCCCCCAAATCTAATATCATTATGGAGTAGCAATAAGAAGATAAAGTCAACCTATAGATAGCGGTTCAAAAGTAATTCCAGTCATTACAAGTTATTCTTATAAAATATTACCAGAAATTCAATTTATACCCTACTATAACACTTCACAAAATATACTTTTCTCTCTTGTCCACTAAAATCTTACCTTCCTGGGAATATAAAATTTATTATTTGCTAACTCCTTCACTTTCTTCCCTAGTGTACCCAAGTAGCATTGCAGTTTTCCTTTCGGGCTTCAGATTTCAAAGTTGTTGGGTTTTGTTGATGTTGTTGTTGTTGTTGTTGTTGTTGTTGTTGTTGTTTGGTTGGGGGTTTTTTTTGGTTTTTTTTTGTCTTGTGTTGTTTTAATCCATTACTCATATCCTGCAGCATAAAGCAAATTCAGAAATAGATCCTTTTCTGTAACCTTGCTAGTTCTGACAGAGTGCCTTTGTTTTACAAATGAACAAACCAACAGTTGCAAGAGTAGTAGTGCACACAAGGAAGCCATTTTCAGTTGAAAAATGGAAGAAAGATGTTTTCAAATATTCAGTTATTAAAAACATTGTATGTGGGGCAGTGGACCATGCTAGGATTTATAGCACACACAGCATACACACCTACAGTACAGATGCACCCATATGCATATATACATCTATAATGCACATAAAGATGTGCATATGCGCACTATAGCACACACTTATGTGCATGTACACATCTATAGTGCACGCAGGTGTGCATATACACTTCAATAACATACAGAGATGTGCATGAATACATTTATAACACAGAGATATGCATATGCACATTTATAAAACACACACACACACACACACACACACACCCCAATTTAAAAAAAATGGAAATAGAAACAAGGATATGTAGCTTAGTGGCTTAGTAGAAGATTGCCTCACATAAACAAGACCATGTGTTTGATCCATCACAAGAAAAATAACAAGTTATTCAAGATGGAATACAGAAATGAAATAGGAAGGATAGCAAAAGAGAAGAAGGATACTGAGAAGGAGTGACCTGTGGCAAAGTGTTCTATGCATATGTATGTATGTATGTATGTATGTATGTATGTATGTATGTATACAATACAATATATGTATAATTGGAGTCCCGGTTAAAGAGGAAAAAGAGGTGGAGGAGTGATGGTGTTCCCACACAAGATGGTGTTCCCACAAATATCATTTGACATCACCGTAAACACACAAATTTGAGAATGCTAGCAAACATCTCATAGCTAAAGTTAAGTGGGGAAAGCTAAATGGAAAACATTTTAATGGAAATAATAAATTATAATGGGAATAAGTGAACATGACCTCCCTAAGGTAGTGGCTCAGAATGAAGTGTTCAGAGCTAAGTTCTCTCCATTTCCATTTAAATCCCATCCATTAACAGCACATCAAGCACAATTTATATGGAAGACTTTGATGAGTCATTTATTAAAGAGTTATTTATGCTTGAGAGATAAACTTGTATAAAAGGCACAGAAACAGCATTGGTTTATTTTTTATTTCCCAAATGATCTCATCAATAGACCATTGATATTTATAATTCAATAGAATCTATAAGAAAGTCAGAGCATTTTAAGATAAGCTTCTGGAAAAAAAAACATTGCTGCTTCACTCCTACTTTAGTTATTTCTAAACAACAGTATCTGTTGTTTTTCTTGTTAGTACAACCTCGTTATAAATTGCCCAGGGTACTCTGGAAAAGACACACAAATGCCTTCGCATTTTTCTGAATTAATTTTCCTTTTAAAGCTCTTCCTCTTGAATCCATCCCTTTCATAGCATTAATGGTCACCTCTCTCCTGACAATAGTTGAGGACTTGGACTTACCAAAATCTAAGTAAGAAGCTGGTTCTAATTCATATACTAAATTTCTTCGTGGATTTGGGATTATAACTGAAGTTCCTGAGACCCAGTTTAATAATGTATAAATTGACTATATGATACTAGATATTATATAAGATCCCTTTATGTAATAAAATAATTGTAATTCTCTGACTCCCTAGGGTAAGTCTGTGTTACAAATCTGTGACTTATAATCTCAGCTGTCTTTGAAGCCTTTTTATTTTGGTGTGTCATATCCTGAAAATATCTGTGCAAAAAAGTCAAAAGAGTACAAATAATTCATTTCTCATCCAATTTACTCTGCTTTCTCCTTCTCTTCATCATTATTTAAAATTCTAATGTATTCGTTAATTTCTTTAGGGCCAGCCATGAGTCACTAGCTTCTTCCCTGTCCATTCAAACCCAAATTAATGTTTAAGGAATACTCATTTGTCTCTGAAACCAAACAAAAACCTTCATGGCATTTATGAGAATCTCTACTTTTTCAATTAATATCATACTTAACAAACAACCATTACCTGAGTGTCTACAGAAGTAAGATATTAACAAGGTTTCTGAATTTTCTTTCAGGAATGGGTAAATAATGAACTTCATTTCAGAAAGTACAGTCCCTTCCCTCAGCTTCCTCTTTTCTCTGTTATTCTGGATTCCATTATAATGGAGAGGAGTAAGCAAGAAATAAATCAAGTCTTGTTTAATTATGTTATACATGTTCCCTGAGTTCCACAAATTAGGACAGCACAGGGTATGGCTGCCAGAGAAACATTCAGAGGATGGACCACAGGAAGAGAGGAGGGTGCTACCTTCCAAGACTGATACCTGTAGTTTTTGTTTTACTTAGTGTTCTCTCCTGTTCTTTCCTCTCTCTTGTTCTCTCTCTCTCTCTCTCTCTCTCTCTCTCTCTCTCTCTCTCTCTCTCTCTCTCTCTCCTTCTTTTTTACACATTTCTTAGAACATTGAGCTTTGCACAGATGCTATTAAAATATTCAAGGCGTTCACTGTTAGTGAAACCAAGATCAAGCTAGGTCAATACCAACATGCTATGGAGGCGGGATCCACCCAGCCTCTCCAGCACCAGAAATAGATTTATTCTGTCATCTGGGATACAGGGGAGGGCATGGAGACAAAATAACAAACACACTGCCCTCTGTGTTTCATAGCACAGTTTTCACCTGGAAATAGTCTTTGCCTCGTCACAGGTACCTCCTACACAAAAGTTCAAAAATCCTTATATTTTATCATAAAATCTTAGACCTGAGAAATTCAGGATGTCCCCTGCAAAGGGGTAACATTTGGATGTAACACCTGTCTCATTCTTTTGTGGTATGTGGCCTTCTCTTATCACTGTTTAATGAGGCAGAATTACTTCTAAAATAGAAACGCAGACAAGAATTTCATTATAATTATCTATTTGTAACATATTTGATGTGGGCAGGTATATAAACACAATGTGGCTAAAATATGCCATAGTGGTATTTTAAAAAAATGGTACCTTTTGTACTCAGAAAGCTGTAATACTTTTCTTCTTTTTATGAAATGTATTATCTACTAGTCAGCCTATAAACAAATTAACCTAAATAATCAACCATGGCTTCTCTGTAAATGAGGACAGTCTCTGGTTCTTGGTCCCCTAAGCAGTGTCAGGTATGGGTTCCATATGAGACACTGGTTGGTTGCTCCCACAAGCTTTGTGCCACCATTGCCCTAGCCTATATCTTAGGCAGGACAGCACTGTAGATGAAAGATTCTGTGGCTGTGTTGGAGCTTACATTTCTTTTTTGTGGTAGCCTGCAAAGCATCTTCCCAGATCATAAACACCAGGACACAGGGGTTCTATGTAGGCACCAGCTCTACCTCTCCATGTTCAAAAAGTTATGTGACCTAGGATAAAATGAAATACTGCTGTTCTTCTATGAATAGTGATAAAATGACTCAGCATATTCTGCCACACTCAACACTTAGTATAGTCAACGCTTAGGTATAGTTCAAATACTTCTGTCACTGGATTGCTTGACTTTTTGCACATCAGAAGCATTTAGGTCAAGGATGCCTGCATTCTGCAATGACTCACAGGAGTTTATATAAATTATTGGACATGATATATGACTGTGAATGCTTGCTTAAAATAAAAATTATTTCAGAAAGTAGAATTTTTGCTATTGATTTTCCAACTTCATAATTTGATTTTGGTTTCAAATATAAGAAAGAAAAGGAGAATTTAAGATAATTTTATTTATTTTTTACTATCAGACCATATTTTTCCTAATTGTACATATATATATATATATATATATATATATCTTTCCTCAAATATAGTGAACATTATGTCTTGATGATATTGGTATCTCAATGGTTTTCAATTGATATCTAATCACTACTCACTTTTTTCCTGTTATATTTGAAGAGCTGTCACAGCTATAGTCTCTGCTATCCAATTATTCAAACTATTAGAACCATGTTGCCATGTGAAAATGTAGCAGGGTTGACAACTAAAAGACAATTTCAGTACTTTAAGTTCAATAAGGTAAACAAATTAGATATTTTTCAGGACTAAATGTTGATTAAATGGAGTTTTTACTGATTAGAATATGAACTATCTGGGGTTGGGGATTTAGCTCAGTGGTAGAGTGCTTGCCTAGCAAGCACAAGGCTCTGGGTTTGGTCCTCAGTTCCAAAAAAAAAAAAAAAAAAAAAAAAAAAAGAATGTGAACTATCTAACTTCATGTGTGATTATTCACTGTTCTAGATGTAGAACCTCACTGTGATTCCAGACAGATTTTTCAGTTCTGTTTATATAGGTTTTTATGGTGTTTTCAGTAAAATTTCACCATAGAGCGCCAGTGCCAATATGCTTCCTTTGTAATGAGGATTCTGACAGCAGGAGCAGGTGCTGGCCAGCAGCTCACCACAGGATCCAATGTAGACAGTGGAGCCCTTTGGAGTCTGTTCTGTTCTGATAGTATAGTTTGTTCTGAGACATTCACCTTAGGACTTTTCTTTTTGTGCTGTCTCTTTGGGGGATATCCTGACCTATTCTGAATCCAACTTTAGTGGCTAAATTTCCACTTCACACATGAAAATGTATGCTTTCTCTCTCAGGTTTTGTGAGGTTTTCTAATTATTCAGACCCATCATTCTTATTTAGCAATGATTAAAATGCTCAGTTCATTAGCCGCATTCCTTGGATTGTGTCATCCAGACAATTTGTCCTACAATAATTTGGGTCTTGTTTCGTTAATAGTTGCTTGGTATGTTTACTTCACAATCCCCAATTATAATATAATACAATATAGTTAACATATAATACATATGCTATATATATTAGAAGCTAAGGTCTACACATAAGAAAGAAATGCAGTGTTTATATTGCTGTACCCTAGTTACCTTACTTAATAATTTTCAGCTTCTCACAGTTTAACATTATATCCCCTTTATAAACAGTGGAATTGTGAAGTAGAGTATTAATTTGCATCCTACATGTCACTTATCCCAAGACAATAACCACGCACCCCAATGGCAGATGTATCAAAGAGTCCGATTGCATCACTTCTCCCCTAGAGGGACTAGTGACGAGAACATACTAATACTATTTAACAGTGAGCAAGCACCCATCAGTGCTTGGTACACTCACATATGCCGCCCACTCACCCTGCCAACTCACTAAGTGAGTTTATCTTCAACAGACAGATAATCAAACTAGATATTAGAAAGGGCACAAAACCTAGAACAATCACTCAACTAGTCAATGGCGAAGCTGGCATTTAATACAAAGGCTCCGAATCTTAGTCTGGTGCTTGATTTTTGCTGCCATGTTCTATAGACTGTCAAGCACTCAAAGCAGAAGGGAGATAACAACATTTAATAACTACCTGTCTCTGTCAGGGTCCTGATTTTAATCTGCCCTCAATTTCCCTATGTGTAAGCCTTTTATATTCATACATTATTTGCCACTTAATAGAACTGTCTTTAAAATTTATGAAATCTGCTTAGGGATGAGAATGGACATAAACTTCTGCACAACTGCTTTTTGCTTACGAAGAGTCAGAATATATCTAATGGGAATTAGCAATAAATCATCAGAAGATTCTGATACATGTTATTTTGTTGGAAGGCTTATAGTACATTGAAAATGCATTTATTGCATATAGGAAATTATATTGTCTCTAAAAGAAGATGATATGATTGGTAGGTATTAGTATCTGATAGAGATGGGTCCTTTTAAAATCAATTCAAGTATATAGATCACTTATGATCTAGTGCCAGCTATTGACTGTTACTGACAAAGAACTTTATTAAAAATCTCTTCTTATTTGTACTGAATCATTTTACTGGCGTGTATTAATTATACTGAATTATTTTGTTATAAAATTTAACATAACATGTGGTGCTGCGGAGCCGCGGGCTTTCCTAGGCGATCTTTGGCCTGACTAGGTGCTCTGGTTCACGAAGGCGGAAGAGAACTCAGGCAGGAAGGGGGGACTGCTTCCGCTACCCCTGCTGCTACCCCTGCTGCTGGTCCTTCTCCTTTCTGCTGCCACTGACAGCAGGAGACTGACTAGCTGGCGATGGGTGCAGGGGAGTTTCTGGAGGCAATTTTGGAAGAACAGATCTCTTCCACAATCGGCAGTGTTACAGCTCTTATGACAAAAGCCCTCAGATGATGGAATAATTTCTGCACACCTTTAATCCGTCTGAACACGATTCTTAAATTAGAGTTTTTGGATGGGTCAGTGTCTGATAGCTGGTACTTCCTATTGGTTTGGCCTGAGAGCTTGGGAAGACCTCATCTACATAATCAGGGGCATGGTCCTGCTTCTATGGCTAATCTGTCTTGAGCTTACATGACTTGTGGTCATGTCCTCACCTGTGGAGGAGGGGCTTGGGGCATTGCCCTATATGAGTGATCTATTTCAAACCTTTCTACAGAGGTCTGTGGGGGGGCAGCTACAGCTACGTGAGAAGGTCCTGATCTCCTATGTACCTGCCGTCCCTTTTAGGGTTCCCGGGGATTCGACAAATATCGCCCAGGAATTCAGGGTACCTTTCACAGCCTGCTGCCCTACAATAACATACACCATATAATTTAGTTATGTTAACTAGTTAGCTATGTTGGTAAAACCAAGAGGAAATGTAAGTGCTCCCACCTTGGTAAGAATAGGACCACTGCCATACACGTATTTGTATTTTCTTTTTTTTTTTTTTTTTTTTCAGACTGGGGACTGAACCCAGGGCCTTGCGCCATAGGCAAGTGCTCTACCACTGAGCTAAATCCCCAACCCCACGTATTTGTATTTTAAGAGTCAATTGTAGCAATTCCAATTTGCTCGCACCAGCACATCATGCCTTCTCTCTCTCTCCTTTATCAACATAACATATCATAATCTTTACCTTATGATGTTCATGGAATAAGAAAGCATTTTATATCCTGTTTTTAATTTGATCTTAAGCAATAACTGTTTTTTTTGTTTGTTTGTTTTATATTCTCTCCTTTATAATTTGGCACCTATTAAACTTTTTTGTTAATTTATTTTAATGCACATTAGCACCTTTTCATATGGCATTCCCATGCATCCGTGGTTTGAGTTGGCCTTTCCCTGCCTTTTCTTTTTCATGTCTCCTCCCAGCAGTCCCATCCCACTTCCGCATCACATGCACTCAGCTGCCCTCCCTTCCATTTTCCTTTAAAGCTCCCATTCTCCTCTCTCATGTGTCTATCCTATAAATTGGTGCCTGGCATCTCTCTCAATTATGTCTATATATAAAAGCTAGAAGCGAAGACTGCGTAGAAGAGAGAGCATGGCATTTGTTTGTATTCTAAGACTGAGTCTCCTTGCTCAATTCAATATTTTCCAGTATACCCATTTTCCTGCGCATTGCATAATTTCCTATATTTGTGTACATTTTCATTACCCATTCACCTCTAGGTAGATATTTAAGCTGATTCCATTTTGTTGCTGTGGTAAATAGAGCAGCAATAAATGTGGTGACCAAGTGTCTCTATAGCAAGATATAGTCCTTTGGGTGCATGTGCAGAAGTGGTATAGCTGGGTACTTGTTTTAGTTGCTTGAGAAACTCTGCACTGATTGCCCTGGATGCTCCATCATTCTTCACTCCCAGCAACAGTGAATAAGTCATCCCATTTCCTCACATCCTCCACAACATGTGCTGTCATTTGTGACGATAGCCATTCTGACAGGGGTGAGAGAGAATCTCAAAGTAGCTTTAATTTGCGTCTCTTTGATAACCAGGGATGTTTAACACTTTCTAAAATGTCTCTTCTCTAGTTGTCTTTCTTCTTTTGAGAATTCTCTGCTTTTACAACTTTTTATTCCAGTTGGGAACAGTCCAACACACACTCAATGTGGATTCCAAAACTGATTCTATCACATCTAACTTATTTATTGCTGATCTCTATAATTGAATACAAGCATAAACCATGACATGAATAACTTAGTAACTGATATATGAAGTCATGTGGTTTGTTAAATAAATGCATGTTTGTAATAATACATTTCCTAGTTTCTTAGGCTCTGGTGACACTATCGTAGTTCCAACTGATCTCCTACACTCATCCTGTGTTTTTTCCATGCCACTGAGGTGAGAATGGACGGAAGGTGGAAAACATAAAAAGTAAAACAAACCAAGGAAAGTTGTAGAAAGTGTTGGGTAGAAACGGTATTGTGGGGAGGAAAATGAAGATTATGTCCTATTGGGGCATCAAGTCAGAAGAGCTAATTAATGGTTAAAAGGAATCTAGAACGAAGAGTAGAAGATTCAGAACAGTATGAAATGGGAGAAGGTCCAAATGGCTAATACTGGATTTGGGGATCAAATATGTGTTTGCAAAGTTGTATAGGGGTGAAGAAGAAGAATTCTTATATATTGAAAAGAATAAAAAAGAAACATACTGGAGACCAGAGAGATGGCAAAATGATTAATTTACCTGAGTGATGAATTACCATTACTATTACAGAGCTGGGGGGTTATTTTGGAAACCTTCAGAAGAGCTGAGGATCCCAGTCAGTATGCAGAAGTGATATGTTGCAAAATTATTCAGCAGGTTTCATGAGGAACGGACATTCAGAGTTTCTCTTCTTGTGAGGAAATTTTCCCTCTCCCTGGTCTAAGAGAAAGAAATGGAAAAATAACAAGGGCAATAAGAAGAAGGAACTGAAATAATAAAAATGTGATAGAGCTCACCATGGATCCAGCTAAGAGGTGATGGTTACTCATGCAGCTGGATGAGTTGCTCAGCACTGCCTCAGATGAAGACACAAAGCACTAAGTGTACAGCTAAGGCGCTAAACACACGTTTTCAAAGTTGGGAATATTTAAATGTCAAGGAGGTTGGCACTGGGACATCTGGAGCTGACACTGTTAGAAGTGACTTTACATCCTGATTGTAAGACATTAACCACTGTTTACAACTCAGTGACTCATTTATCCTTTTCATTGCTGATAGGAATTAATCATCATGCATACCTCCCAGAAAGTTTAGAAACAAAGGAGTGGACTCCATCTTACCTTGTATAAGTAAGATCTTAATTACTACCAAGCACAGCAACATAAAATTTTATCCCTACAGTTAGAGGCTTAGAGGCTGAAGGATTGCTATCTTGTCAGTACTACAGGAAGAATAACAGAAGGGGATAACAAAGAGATGGGAATGGAGAGGAAAGGAGAGATTAAATAAATAAATAGATTTTAGCAACATCCAAATCAACGTTAAATGGTGATCACATAATGATTAACATAAACACCCAGATTCTACTCTGTTCTATTTGGCCAAACCTATCTTTATCATAAATTCTGATTATTATTAATTGTACCTAATATTATTCACAAACCTCTTTTATATTATTTATCTTATATTACTTTATGTACCCCTCTAGGGAACAATCAATGTCAAATACCCAGTTATAGTACCTTGTCTGAAATTCGTTTTTATAAAAATATCGCTGGTGAATTTTAGCAGATAGCTGTCAGGCTGATGTTGCAAATTCTATCTAAAAATGGACCTCTCGGAGCCATAATAGTGCTTCAGTGAGTGCAACAACCGTCTGTCTCAGGCAAGAAAAATCAAGGAAAGGAATCAGGGCCAGGTGCTGGAACAGGAGGCTACAGGAATGTAAAGTGAACATTCTAGAATGTTCTTTGCGTATGAAATGGGTTTTACAAGGATTACTTCCTCTTCATTGTTATTTTTTTCAGTAACAAAAGAAGAGCCACTTGAGAGATGTTTTTAAGAAGTCATATTTAAACCTTTCCTACAATTGTACTGTAACACAAACCATGCCAGAGCTCCTCTTTGGTGGATAAAGAGCAGAAGTTTCTGTTTTCAAATTAATCCAACATGGTCTTTCTTCCCCTCTAGAATGTACCAGAGACCTGGGAGGTGAGAGACTCTCAAGACTCAAAGAGAGTGACTTTAGATGAAATTCCCTACAGTAGGGAGAGAGAACTTGTAGAGCCCACCTCCAGTGGAGAGACATCAAGTGGAGGGATGGGGTTGCCATCCCACAGTCAAAAACTCTGACCCAGAATAGTTCCTGTCTGAACTGCAGAGACAAAAATGGAGAAGTGCCCGAGAGAAAAGAGGTTCAGTGACAGGCCCAAATTGGGATCCAGCTCAAGGGAAGGCCCAAAGGCCTGACACTGTTCCTGATGCTATTGTGTGCTCACAAAAAGGGACCTATCATGACCAGCAGCTGAAAGGGTCAGATGCAGATATTTACAGCCAACCAACGAATAGAAGCTGCTGACCCTGTGGTTGAACTAGGGAAAAACTGGAAGAAGCTTTGGAGGAGGGTGACACTATAAGAAGACCAGCAGTCTTTAACTAACATGGACCCCCAAGATCTCTCAGACACTGAGCCATCAACCAGGCAGCGTACACCAGCTGATCTGAGGCCCCAAACACATATCATACACAGGAGAGGACTGCCGGGTCTGGACTAGTCAGAGAAGATTCATCTGACCCTCAAGAGACTTGAGGCCCCAGGGAGTGGGGAGGTCTGGTGGGAGGTGGAAGGTGGCGGTGGGGACATCCTCTTGAATAAGAACACTGGGGGAGTGGGTATGGGATATGCAACAAAAGGTGGAATAGGAGGGGAATAAAGTCTGGACTCTAAAACAAGGTTAAATTACAAAGAAAAAGAAAGAAAGAGAGAGAGAGAGAGAGAGAGAGAGAGAGAAAGGAAGGAAGAAGGAAAAGAAAGAAAGAAAGAAAGAAAGAAAGAAAGAAAGAAAGAAGGAAAGAAAGAAAGTAAAGCAATTTAAAGTTGTCAAAACATTGTATATTAAGGTGAATCAGCTCTCTTCTTTCTTCCTAGACTTTCATAGATGTTTTGGCCAGAGAATCCTTGCGGTGTTTCCAGTTGACTCTGGCTATATTCTATGGATCTCTCTGTCACCAAAACATGATACATGAAGAATACAAAAGAACAAAAGAATGTAATATAATACAATCAAGTTAGGGCAACAAGGATCAAAGAGACTTAAATTTCAGATGATAATCCAAATTTCTGAGTCATTTTAGGAAAAGTATCTGTCTACTAAAAACCAAAACTCAGAAACGCACACACTAGGGCGTACGTGTAAATAAATAAACTAGGTCAGAATTCACGGTGGGAGTTTTATCACTATTCCCTGGGTTACAGCAAAACTTATGACAATTATCCGAGCACCCTTTCCTTTTTAAAAGATGACATGGGCTGAAGAGATGACTTGGTGGTTAACATCATGTGATGCCATGACCCAAGGACCCAAGTTCAATTCCCAGCACCCATGTTTATTATTATGCAATTGTCTGTAGTTCCAGCTCCAGGAGATCTTACACCTCTGGTCTCTGCAGCATTGGTACCCACTTGCACATACCCACACATAGTCATACATACATGCACATAATTAAAATAAAACAAACATTTAAAAAGTTATATATCACTGGACTAGGAGAATAACTTTCTGATAGCCATGGAAACGTAAGTTTGATCTCTTCTACCCATGTAAAAATGCCAGGAACAATGGCATACAAGGAAGATATAGAGGGATCCCTGGAACTCACTGGCTATGGTCCAGCTACTCTGAGAAGCTTAAAAGCATACAGTAGAATTGATGGCTCAGTGGTTATGAGCACTGGCTGCTCTTCCAAAGGACATAGATTTGATTCCCAGCACCCACACTATGCCTCACAACTGTTTTATGAGCTCTTCAAGTCCCATGGGCACCAGGCATTCATGTGATAGACAGACAGGCAAAACACACACGCATATATAAAGTAATTAAACAAATAAATGCATAAATACATAAAAATAGATGTATTCCACATTCTGAAGCAAACACTGAAATTGTCCTTGGATCTCTTATATTACACACATGTCTACCTACATACACACAGAGAAACACACACACACACACACACACACACACACATGCACACATGCACGAATGCACGCATGCACATTTGCATGCATGCTCACCACAAGGTATTCTCATCTTTCACCAGCTTATGGAGCCTAATGTTAGAATAACAATATGTTTTCAATATTTTAGAAAATCCTTTTGCAGCTTAAAAGGGAATTGCAAGCACATGTTACTCTAAGTAGACCTGGGTATGCTTAGCTCTTAGCTGCTTCTCTGTCCTTCCCACTGAGATATATTGACTGATACAGTTACCATCTCCAGACAACAGGACTTAAGAATGAACCTGATCAATTCTCCACATTCTTTATGAGAAAGATAAGAAGGTGAGTCTGTCAGACAGATGCTCCGTTCTGCTCTATGAACTGAATCACCGTCTTTCCCTTAATGTCCTACATCCCACCCTGCCTCTCCGCTTATGCTGTAATATTTCTACTCCAACCCTCTTTGATTCCAAACCTCTTTCAGGCAAGTGCGTAGGCGCCTCTAGAACTGAGGAGCAAGCAGTGGCTTCTTTACGGGGACCAAGCAGAGAAGTTAGGGTTGCCAATGGGAGGAATGTAGAGCAGAGCTGCAAGGCTGGTGGGATGCCTCTCCACTGAAATGCCGAATCCTTAAACCGGAACACACAGAGCAAGGGTCTCCTCGAAGCTAGGTAGATCAAGTTAAGAAGCAGATGGCTACGTTCTCTTTCTTTCTAGATGTCAGCCTGAAGAATTTTCCCTGCCTGTCTCATGGCTATAAGAAATAGCAAACATGAGCTGAGGGATCCAGGATTTCAGTTACTTAATAACCGGCTCCACTCAGTCAGACAATTGTAAAACAATGGAAGCGAGTTTCCCTTTTAAAGTATCTTGAATTTCTGTTGCAATTCTCATTTTTTTTCAGGTGTGTCTTAAAAGAACTTTACCCACCTGCTGCAGCTCTCTACCTCATCAATAATCAGCATTTGTTAGTGGCTCTTTGCGTTGGCTCTGTTGAAGCCATTTCAAAGACAGAATGCCTGTCCTGGAGATTTACTACTGGGACCTACATTACTAGCGGAATGAAATGAAAAATCTGCTAGGCCATTTGCTTGCTGCTCTTCAATTGAGGCCTTGATTTATGTGTCCAAACTTATTTCCATGTCAGGATTAGTAAAGATCTGTGTTCCAATTTCTGTTGTTGTCTGGATTATACAATAAGCCATGAGGGCTTAAAACCACTTTTTCTTTTTTAGAATCATTAAATTTTACGATACGCCTATAGAAATTCCTCCAGAGCCATCTAATTTAGACGTTTACACCACTTTTTGGTAAAGTTCTAATTTTAAAACTTGTCTTGGAAATTTATGCTCAGCAGAAATAAGAAAGTTTTGAATCTTTTTGAGTCTGAGTAGGAATCTGAACTCTAAATTGGAAGAATAAAAAAGAAGCCGCAAACAGTGGCGGGGTCATCAATCTGCCACACTCCGCATTGGCTCCTACTTGCTGGGGATTATCGTACATTATGCTGAGGGTAACACTTCGGCTTCTTCCTGTGAACATGATCTGCCAAAAGTGCTACCAAAAAAGAATAATGTTCTAGAGGAAGCCGAAGTTTATGTGAAAAATGTAACCTACTTATAATTTTAGTTGTTCACATGCAGTTTGTTGAAGAACAATTACTTCATTGTACTTCCAGTAGTTCGATGCCTTGGGGTGGCATACAATTCTTAGCAATGATGTAGTTAGCTAGAATTTCAATTTTCTTTTCTCTGTGACAATCACAGGCCTGTCCTGTTCTTTGGGGATTAAAATTTCAGTCCTGAAACTTAGACCAATATCCAGGCAGGCAAATCACCATCTGGACCCCAGCTCCATGACCTTGCAGTTTCCGTCTGCTTTGTAATGGCTGGGTACCATTTCCACATTTGTCACGGAAAACACTTCCAATTCAACGGGCCAATTTCTTGCCCATTATGTAGATGCAGGCAGACTAGTTTCCACTTCTTTCATGGACAGATAATATTTTATTACCTTACTTGCACAGTTCAAGGGGAATCTTAGAAAATTTGCCTTAGTCATTCCTCATTGGGTCATATTTTGCTAATACAGATTTTTAATTATAACTTAAAACAAATAAACAAGACATAATACACATTTGAGATTGAAGAGGGTATTTGACTTCCTAAATTTAGGCAAACATAAAGATACATTAAAATAGCCTACTCTGTAATATTTAATGCATTCAGTATACATTTCTTATACATTATCCCTGTGCTAGTCCATACAGCTGGTTAAAAATACATAGTATCTTTATGCTATGCATCTTTTAGTTTATGTATGCTATGCATCTTTTAGTTTATGTATGCTATGTTCCTTCCTGATGCTCACAGCCTGGCTGAGATTCCCCACATGCACTTTAGCACATCCATCCACATGGGCAATTCAGATATTAAACTCTACTTTCCCATTTTCTTCCTTTTTATAACTATGGTAAAACAAAGTAGTTAAATTAGATGACATTAAAGCATCGAAGAATTCTCTAGTGTCATGTTAAAGGAGAAATTAAGCCTGTCACAAATGACTTCTAATGGCGTCTTCCCCATGTATCTTTTAGTTCTAGCAATAGCTAAATTATTTTTATTAATTTAAAATATTTTATTAGCTCTTTGATAGTTTCTTACAACTATTGTTTCATTACTTTTACCCTCCCACCCCTAACTCTTCCCAGATCTACTTCCTTTTCCTCTCCCCATCCAACCTTGTGACTGTCTGTTGTGGCTTCAAGATCAGTGTGTGACACCCAAAAATCCTTGGGTATGTGGTCTTCTCCAAGGTTGGGGTCAACATATCACCCAGACATTCTTAGAAAAAACGACTTTCTCTATCCCAGCAGCTAACAGTTACCAATAGCTCTTTGTCTAGTGGTGGAACTTGCGTCCAATTCCCCTTTCACTGCTGGCATGTGGTCTTTCTTGGACTTCTACAATTCTTTTGCATGTTATCGTGAGTGTTGTGAATTCATATGTACAGATACTCGGCTGGATCAGGAAAACTCAGTTTCCTGCTAGTCATCTATCACCTCTGTTGGGCTATTACGATCTTTTTGTTCCCTATTCTATAGTGGCTTCTAAACCTTACAAGGTAGTAGTGTAATAGTATGTATGTATGTATGTATGTATGTATGCATGTATGTATGTATATCTATTCCATTTAAGGCTCTCTATTCTGCAGTCTCTTTTGCTTTGCACTTTGACCAGTTATGATTCCTGTGCTGATCACCATCTATAATTCTACAAATAAAATCCCCTCTAATAAAGGGTGAAAAGAGATGACTTAATCTGTAGGTATAAGGATAGGCCATTAGGCATTGGGATTTTTTTGTTTGGTTGGGTTGTTTTGTTTTGTTTTTACTCACAGATCTCTGTCCCACCCCGCACAGTCCCTTCTCTCTTTCCTCTCCCCGTCTCCTCTGAGAGAGTGGAGGCCCCCCTTAGCATCCCTCCACCCCAGCACACCGAGTCTCTGGAGGGCTAGGCACCCCCTCTCCCCCTGAGAATAGACAAGACAGCTGAGTTAGGGGAACAGATTCCACAGACAGGCAACAGCTCTGGGGGCAACACCCATTCCAATTGTTCAGAACCCACATGAAGACCAAGCTGCATATCTGCTACATATGTGCGCGGGTGTGTGTGTGTGTGTGTGTGTGTCTAGTTCCATTCAGTGTGTGCCCTTTGTGGGTGATTCAGCCTCTGAGAGCTCCCAAGGAACCAAGTTAGCTGACTCCATTGGTCTTCCCGTGGAGCTCCCATCTACTTCAGGTCCAGAACTCACGGTTTTGCTGTGAGTCTGTGAATCTCAGTCAGGTGCTGGGTGGAGCCTCTCAGAGGACAATCATGCTAAGCTCCTGTCTGTAAGCATAACAGAGTATCATTAATAGTGTCAGGGATGGGTGCTGGCCCACAATGTGGGTCCAGTTATTGCTTAGCCATTCCTCAGTCTCTGCTCCATCCCCAGATCCCTGCTTTTCTTGTAGGCAGGTTAAACTTGGGGTTTACATTTCTGTGGGTGGGTTGACATCTGCACTGCTCCACTTGGGTTGGCAAGAGGAGCCAACCTGGCTGGCTACAGGAAGTCGCCTCCTCAGGTTCCACATCCTAACTGCTGTGATCTCAGCCAAGGTCACCCCCATTGATTCTGGGAACTTCCCTCGTCCATTGGTCTCTGACACATCTTCAAGATGCCCTCCTGAACTCTATCAGCCATGGATTTCCAATCATTCTCATGGCTATCCGGCTATCTCACCTATCTCCCCCTACACCTGATTCTGAACCCCCCATTCCTTTTCCTATTCCCATCTCCTACCCACTTCCCTCCCTCCATCCTTTATGCTCCTTCTAAGTGAGATTCATGCAAACTTGCTTGGGCCTGCTTGTTTAGCTTCTTTTAGTCTGTGGAGTATAGCCCAGGTATCCAGTATTTCAAGGCTAATATCAATTTATAAGTGACTACATACCATGCACATCCTTTGGGACTGTGTTACCTCACTCAGGATGATAATCTCAAGTTCCATCCATTTGCCTGTAAAAGTCATCATGTCTTGGGTTTTAATAGCTGAATCGTATTTCATTTCATGGATGTACCACTTATCTTCTATCCATTCTTCAGTTGAGAGACATCCAGGTTGTTTCTGATTTCTGGGTATTATGAAGAAAGCCGCTACAAACATAGGTGAGCAAGTGTCCCAATGGTACGTTATGGTATCTTTTGGGTATGTGCCCAGGAGTTTTCTAGAGAAACTGCCAAATTGACTTTCAAAGTGGTTGTACAAGATTTTACTGCCACCAGCACTGGAGGAGTGTCCCCCTTCTCCACATCTTGTCAGCATGTGCTATCATTTGTGTTTTTGACCTTAGGCATTCTGACAGGTTTAAGATGGAATCTCATAGTCACTTTGATTTGCATTTACCTGATAACTAAGGACGTCGAACATTTCAGTGTTTCTTGGCCATTTGAGATTCCTCTGTTGATAATTCTGTTTAGTTCTCTATCCCATTGTTTCAAGTGGTGTCAACTTCTTGAGGGCTTCATAAATTTGGGCTATTAGCCCAAT
This sequence comes from Rattus rattus, assembly GCF_011064425.1. Lineage (NCBI taxonomy): Eukaryota > Metazoa > Chordata > Mammalia > Rodentia > Muridae > Rattus > Rattus rattus. The sequence continues at coordinate 216,062,895 of NC_046154.1, forward strand.
GTCAGATGTAATGATGACAATGTCCTTCAGTTTACAGAAGCTTTTCAGTCTCATGCAGTCTCATTTATCAGTTGTTGATCTGAGAGCCTGGGCCATTGGTTTTCTGTTCAGGAAGTTGTCTCCTGTACCAGTTAGTTCAAGGTTAGTCCCCACTTTCTGTTCTGTTAGATTTAGTGTATCCAGCTTTTTGTTGAGGTCTTTGATGTACTTAGACTTGAGTTTTATGTAGGGTGATATATATGGATCTATTTGCATTCTTCTACATGCAGACATTTTGTTAGTCCAACACCATTTGTTGAAAATGATTTCTTTTTTTTTTTCATTGTATGTTTTTGTCTTCTTTGTCAAAAATTAAGTATCTTGAGGTGTGTGGGTTTATTTCTGCATCTTTAATCTGCTGTTCCTATACCAGTACTATGCAGTTTTTATTACTACTGCTCTGTAGTACAGCTTGAGCTCAGAGATGGTGATACCTCCAGAAGTTCTTTTATTGTTCAGGACTGTTTTAGCTGGGTTTTTAAAATTTTCCATCTGAAGTTGAGAATTCCTCTGGTAAAGTCTTTAAAGAATTGTGTTGGAATTTTGATGAGAATTGTACTGAATCCATACATTGCTTTTGGTAAGATGGGTATTTTTACTGTGCTAATGCTATTGATCATGGGGGATCTTTCCATCTTCTAATATCTTCCTCAATTACTTTCTTCTGTGACTTGTACTTCTTGTCCTATCAACCTTAATCTGCAGGTCTAAGGATGAGACATTAGGAAATGTGTGGTTTTTAACTGTGTCGATTTAGCAGAATAATAGTAATAGGTTCTTTCTTGGGTCTAGGATCAGTCTGACAATAATCATGCTAGGTTTAGGTTCCATGCCAAGGGTTGTTAGTTGCTGTCACTACATTCGTGCCACTATTGTCCCAGTGGACATAGCTTTCCAGGATGGTTCTCACACCAGCTCAGCATGACCTCAGCTGGGTGAGATTAATCATAGGGTTTCTCCTCTAGGACTGTACAGAGTACTTTCCAGTACTACAGAAGATACCCAGGAAGTAGACAGCTACTTGGCACCACCAACTTTACCTCTCTATGTTCTATGACTCAAGTATATATTGTCTTCAGGAGTAAAGGCTTGCCATCAAGTTCTAGAGAATAAGCAAAAACACTGGCAATAGCTTGTAATGTTTGTTTGTTTGTTTGTTTGTTGGACCATATTGGTCAATATACCCAAAGGAATGAATATTCTTTTCATTTTCCTTATCAGGATACTCTTATAATTTTACCCATTCAAATAAAAACTTTAAAATATTAGCTATGTCTAGGACATCATTTAATGTTCATATTGCTTTTCTATAATTTTTTCAGTTGAGATAGATATTATGAAATGAAATCTATTTTCCAGTCATTTCTTACATTACATGTTAGCATTTTCATCTCCATAGATAAATTAGCAATATTGGACACATTATACACACATTTTTAAAGGCAGTTTTTCACAGGTGTGTGTGTGTGTGTGTGTGTGTGTGTGTGTGCGTGCGTGCGTGTGTGTGTATGTGTTGGAGCTGGAAATCAGGGCTTAAGGAATTTTAGCAAAAGTGAGCTACAAACTCAGCCAGATCATCACAGATATATTTTTTGAATACCTATTGAGGATATAGTCTTATATGATACCAAATAGTGAAGGTGTTTGTATACTCCTCCTACAAGATCCTATTGACGAGCAAATACAGATTGTTGAAAATTAGAAAAAATGTGGCAGTAAGTATATTTACTAATCTGACAGAAATATAATTTGGCCAAGATTCCTTGACTCTAGGAAAACAAACTAAGGACAATTTAGAAAACATGAAGAGGGAACACTGGAAAGATGGCCAAGGTCAGCAGCCTCAAAGGGGATGGGTCCTTTAGAAAAATCATTCCTGCCTCTCACAGCAAAAGAACGGGAATTAGTAGTTGTCCAATCTGTGCTAACCCAGGACCACTAGTGGTGGTTATACCTGAGGACAAATGAGCGACTCAGAGGAGGGTGAGTTATAATGTGAATTTAATGGTATTTGCCGTTGCCACAGCAATGCCATGCTTTAAATCAGAAACTGCTAGTCATCGTTTTTAGAAAGAAGTAAAAGGACATGGGATTACAGTAAATATCTTTTCGCTTCTCAACAAAAGTCATTTTGACAAATTCTTACGGACTCCAAGCTCTAGTCAATGTAACAAGCAGAACCTCTCCTGACAACTTGTTCTGGGGATATTCTCCCTCTAGTGGTGGGAGAGGGAAGTGACGTCTTTATTTTTTTCTGCCGAAGGTTTTACTTTTGATAGGATGGTGTTATGGGTGGAACTTGTTTTTCTTTCTCAACCGAAGGCTTGTCATACTTTGAACTGTACGGTGGCCTTATGTCCTCTGTGTTTGAGTCCAGAGTAAACTAATGTAAATAACAGAGATAGTGACAGAGAGGACTCTAAGCTGTGACAAGGACAAGGAAGCTGTGCCTCCTCTGGTTTGATACACTCAGTCGTAAAATATTCCATCACAGTGTTCAGATACTATACCATGAGAATTTCAAGGAAGATGGAAAACTGTACATAAGACTTACAGTTTATGTGGGTTTTTGTTTCTTTGGTTTTGTTTTTCGAGACGGGATTTCAGACTACATCTTTAAACATGAGCCTCGCTGCATACATATAAAGGTCATTGGGGTAATCATTTGAGCTTTTTAGGCAAACCCAGGGAGTCATGAGAAATAACAAAATGCTTGTTCCTTTAAATCCTAATTTAGAGGCATCTGCCACACTAGTAGATAGTTAAGGCTCCTATCCAGAGAGGCAGACCAGGAGCTTTCCAGCGTTCTCTCCCTGCTTGTAGCACTGGCTTTGTAATTATCCCCCCATAGTTTTTATATTTCCATATAATTCGTTTCATTCCAACTGAACTGAAATCTACAGAGACGGGTGTTTTTGTACATTTTGAAATTTTTACTCAAGTTCTGAAGTTCTTTGTGGGTAAGGTGGGAAGGTGCACAAAGCGATTGGTTTAAGTGTGGCGTTATTATATGTGTGTTTTTATGTTGTTTTCCTTCATCTCACTCATTGATAAAGTGTTTGCTTAACATCATTATTAAATTACTTAAGTAAGCTTTCTTGGAAAAATAAATGTATTAAGTATTCAAAAATGCTTCTGCAATTTTGATGATTCTAGTAATTAAGCTTATAAAATAATGACTCCGGTTGTAACAGTTGGGAACATAATCTGTTAGCCTGCTTCAGTGCGTTCTCACTTAGAGGGATCTCACTGGGAAGCTCACTGTTTTCCTGTGATGAGTTTTTGGGTCATTCCCCCAAGTTATCTTCTTTGGTCTGTGTGAAACATCTAGTAACTGCTTGATTGTTCTTTCTTGTCCCCCCTTCTCTCCCGAGAGATTCTCCAAAGCTCTCTGAATAGAAAGAACCAGGCTCTTTTGCTCTCATTTCTCCAACCACAGAGATCACTCCTTCTTACCTAGAGAACAGGTTCCATGATAGCCGTTAGTTATCTCACTCTGTCTGTTCAACTCACCTTGCAGACCTGATCCCCGATTTCTTCTCTCTGACAGGTTTCTTGTTGCTGCTGTAAAGAATGATCTCTCTTATGTTTTATTTTCCATATCTATGTGCTCAAATTTGTTAAACATATCAAAATTTACCTTTTTAGAAGGAGCATGTGAACAAATCATTTAACCAATTAATTTCCAGGTTTCAAGGACAAACTGTGCCCTGGGGACCTCACTGCAACCGTATTCATCTACAGCTTAGCTGTGTGAATGATTTTATTTTTATTTACAAAATAATTATTAATCCATGACTATGAACTCAGCTCTCAGAGATAATGAGCTAGACATTCTGGTTCAAAATATCTACACTGGGAAACCGAACTGTGGGAGCATTTTATACTTGGGGGTACTACAGCGCTGGCATTTACCTCCTATCAGCAAGGATTTTTGTCAGATGAGAAGCTAGACGCAGTCCCCGAGAGCCAATTATTACAATCCATTTTTTTTATTTCTGAATTTGTCTTTTGTCTCCTTGAACTCTCCTCTGTTAAGACACTTTTCTATTTTATACAGAGGAAGCATCACAGTCTCTGTTCACTTGTTCATGTCACATTAAAACCTCATGAAAGACTTCAAGGTTACCACGAACTGGCTTGTCATCTTGGTACAACAGAACCGCCTCATCACAACATTCTTCCATTTAAATCCTGTAGTTTGTCTATTCACCATGACCCTGGTTCCTCATTAAAGACAACACTAGTGTAATGGAAACTGTCTTTGTAGCTATACCAAGTATTCCAAAAACTCTTAAATATGTAGCAAGAAAATGCAGCAATTTACATTAAAAGAATTTATTAATGGTTTATCTGTTTTCTTTTCTTCCATGCCCTCTTCTTCTTAAAAAAACAAAAACAAAAACAAAACTAAGACCAGAAGAACCATAGAATATGCATCTTTTAGTGACTCAAAAGGACTATCATCAAGTTTGATGAAATGAATAAGCCAATGTATTTATGATATGCTAATACATTGAATAGATTGTACTCTAATACACTGAAAGGTTGAGTAGAGGACAAAGGTGGTATTTGTTCTCTGGATGGTGCCTATGCGAAGCCTGTGTTACATTCGGATATGTTCCTTTATCAATTGGTTTAAGTTTTGAAAACAAAAGAGAAACTTGATTGAATATATAAGTATAAAATCCACAAAGGTGTAAATCATATCCAAATGCTTGGGAGTCAGTGAAAATATTCAGAAAAATCTGAAGCATGAGAAAATAGAAACAGAGATATGTGACCGTGTATTTTCTCCAGGATGCAGAACAGAGCTAGATCTTACTGTATATAATCCACCCATTACAGAGGGAACAGAGAGGCAAGATGCTACCCAAAGTTAGCAATTAGGTCCATAAAAGTAGTCATGACTAATACAGAAATACAGCTGCTCAAAAAATGTAACCTTAGCTAGAGAAAGGGGAGTGTTACCAAGTTAGAGTTATTTACAGAAGAATGGGGAAATGGAATCCCACACTGCCTATTTGTCAGTTTTTCCCTTCTTCTTGATCATTGACCAATCTTCCTCATAATGCCTTTGGACAACAATGGTAGAAAATGGGCTCATCTTCTTTCCAATTTAGTTTTTTTAATTGGATATTCTTTTTTATTTACATTTCAAATATTAGCCCCTTTCCCAATGTCCTGTTCATAAATCCCCTATATCATCCTCCCCTTTCTTCTATGAGGCTGTTCCCCAACCCATCCACTAACCCCTTCCCAATTCCCCGCCCTGACATCCCCCTACATTGGGGGATTAAGCCTTAGAAAGACCAAGGACTTCTCCTCCCATTGGTGTCCAACAAGGCCATCCTCTGCTACATACGCAGCTGGAGCCATAGGTCTGTCCATGTGTACTCTTTGGATGGTGGTTTAGTCCCTGGGAGCTCTGGTTGCTTGGCATTGTTGTTCTTATGGGGTTGCAAGTACCTTCAGCTCCTTCAATCCTTTTTCTAACTCTTCCAATGGGGACCCTGTTCTCAGTTCAATGGTTGGCTGCTAGCATTTGCCTCTATATTTGTCAGGCTCAGGTAGAGCCTCTCAGGAGACTGCTATATCAGGCTCCTGTCAGCATGCACTTCTTGGCATCAGCAACATTGTCTGGGTTTGGTGGCTGTATGTATATGGGCTGGATCCCCAAGTGGGGCAGTCTCTGAATGGCCATTCCTTCAGTCTCTGCTCCAAACTTTGTCTCCATATCTCCTCCAATGAATATTTTTGTTTCCCCTTCTAGGAAGGCCTGAAGCATCCCCACATTTGGTTGTCCTTCTTGAGCTTCATGTGGTCTATAGATTGTATCTTCAGTAATCTGAGCTTTAGGGCTAATAACAACTCATTAATGAATATATAACATGTATGTTTTTTGTGATTGTGTTACCTCACTGAGGATGATATTTTCTAGTCCCATCAATTTGCCTAAGAATTTCATGAAGTCATTGTTTTAATAGCTGAGTAGTACTCCATTGTTTAGACATACCACATTTTCTGTATCCATTCCTCTGTTGAAGGCCATCTGGGCTTTTCCAGTTTCAGGCTATTATAAATAAGGCTGCTATAAACAGAGTGGAGCCTGTGCCCTTGTTATATGTTGGAGAATTTTTGGGTATATGCCCAGGAGTGGTATAACTGGATCCTCAGGTAGTACTATGTCCAATTTTCTGAGAAACCTCCAGACTGATTTCCAGAGTGGTTGTACCAGCTTGAAATCCCACCAACAATGGAGGAGTGTTCTTTCTCCACATCCTCACCAGCATCTGCTGTCATGAGAGTTTTTGATCTTAGCCATTCTGACTGTTGTGAGGTGGAATCTCACGGTTGTTTCAATTTGCATTTCTCTGATGACTGAGGACATTGAACATCTATTTAGGTGCTTCTCAGATATTCGATATTCCTCAGCTGAGAATTCTTTGTTTAACTCTGTACCCCATTTTTTAATAGGGTTATTTGATTCTCTGGAATCTAACTTCTTGAGTTCTTGGTGCACTGGATTTTAGCCCTCTATTGGATGTAGGTTTGATAAAGATCTTTTCTGAATCCCTTGGTTGCCATTTTGTCCTAATGACAGTGTCCTTTGCCATATAGAAACTTTGCAGTTTTATGAGGTCCCAGTTGGTTGATTCTTGATCTTAGAACATAAGCCATTGATATTCTGTTCAGGAAATTTTCCCAATGCCCATGTGTTCAAGGCTCTTCCCCACTATTTCTTCTATTAGTTCAAATGTATCTGGTTTTATGTAAAGTTCCTTGAATTACTTGGACTTGAGCTTTTTACAGAGAGATAAGAATGAATTAAGTTGAATTCTTCTACATGCTGACCTCCAGATGAACCAGCACCATTTTTGAAGATGCCATCTTTCTTCCACTGGATGGTTTTAGCTCCTTTGTCAAAGATCAAGTGATCAGAGGTGTGTGAGTTCATTTCTCAGTCTTCAATTCTATTCCACTGATCTTCCTGCCTGTCTCTGTACCAATACCATGCAGTTTTTGTCACTATTGCTCTGTAATACTTCTTGAGGTCAGGGGATGGCGATTCCTACAGTAGTTCTTTATTGTTGAGGATAGTTTTGTTACCTCTGCTTTTTTGTTATTCCAAATGAATTTGAAATTTCTCATTCAAATCATGTAGAATTGAGTTGAAGTTTGATGGAATTTTGCATGGAATCTGTAGATTGCTTTTGGCAAAATGGCCATTTTTACAATATTAATCCTGCCAGTGCGTTAGCATGGGAGAGCTTTCCATTTTCTAAGATCTTCAATTTCTTTCTTCAGAGACTTGAAGTTCTTGTCATACAGATCTTTCACTTGCTTGTTTACAGTCACACTATGATATTTATGTTATTTGTGACTATTGTGAAGGGTGTCATTTCCCTAATTTCTTTCTCAGCCTCTTTATTCTTTCAGTAGAGGAAGGCTACTGATTTGTTTGAGTTAATTTTATATCTACTGCCTTTTCTGAAGTTGTTTATCAGCTATAGGAATTCTCTGGTGGAATTTTGGGGTCACTTAAGTATACTATCAAATCATCTGCAAATAGTAATATGTTGAAATATGTTGACTTCTTCCTTTCCAATTTGTATCCCTTTGACCTCCTTTTGTTGTCTGATTGCTCTGGTTAGGACTCCAAGTACTCTATTGAGTAGGTAGGGAGAGAGTGAGCAGCCTTATCTAGTCCCTGATTTTAGTGGGATTGCTTCAAGTTTCTCTCCATTTAGTTTGATGTTGGCCACTGGTTTGCTGTATATTTCTTTTACTATGTTTAGGTATGGACCTTGAATTCCTCATCTTCCAAACCTTTTAACATGAAGGGGTATTGAATTTTGTTAAATGCTTTCTCAATATCTAATGAGATGAAAATGTGTTTTTTTTTCTTTGAGTTTGTTTCCATAGTGGATTACGTTGATGGATTTCCATATATTGAACCATCCCTGCATCCCTGAGATGAAGCCTACTTGATCATGATTGATGGTCATTTTGATTTGATTCAGTTTGAGAGAATTTTATTGAGTATTTTTGCATTGATTTTCATAAGGGAAATTGGCCTGAAGTTCTCTTTCTTTGTTTGGTCTTTGTGTTTTTTAGGTAAAAGTGTAATTGTGGCTTCATACAAGGAGTCGGGTAGTGTTCTTTCTGTTTCTAATTTGTGGAATAATTTGGATAGTATTGGTATTACGTCTTCTATGAAAGTCTGATAGAATTCAGAACTAAATACATCTTGTCCTGGGTTTTTTTGGTTGAGAGACTTTTAATAAATGTTTCTATTTCTTTTGGAATTATGGGACTGTTTAGGTGTTTTATCAGATCCTGATTTAATTTGGTACCTGGTATTTGTCCAGAAAATTGTCAGTTTCATCAAGATTTTACAGTTTGTTGAGTATAGACTTTTTTATTAGGATTTGATGATTATTTTTTTAATTTCCTCAGGTTCTGTTGTTATGTCTCCCTTTTCATTTCTGATTTTGTTAATCGGGATATGCTCTCTCTTCCCTATGGTTAGTTGGTTAGGTCTTTATCTATCTTGTTGACTTTCTCAAAGAATCAGCTCCTAGATTGGTTGATTCTTTGTATAGTTCTTTTTCTTTCTACTTGGTTGATTTCAGCACTGAGTTTGATTATTTTCTGCCTTCTACTCCTCTTGGGTATATTTGCTTCTTTTTGTTCTAGAATTTTCAGGTGTGCTGTCAAGCTGCTAGTGTGTGCTCTCTCTAGTTTCTTTTTGGAGACACCCAGAGGTATGAGTTTTTGTCTTAGGAGTGTTTTCATTGTTTCCCATAATTTTAGGTGTTGTGCCTTCATTTTCATTAAATTCTAAAAAGTCTTTAATTTCTTTATTTCTTCCTTAACAAAGTTATCATTGAGTAGAGCACTGTTCAGCTTCCAAATGTATGTGGACTTTCTGTCTTTTTTGTTGTTATTGAAAACCAGCCTTAGTCCATGGTGATCTGATAGGATGCATGGGATTATTTCAATCTTGTATCTGTTGAAGGCTGTTTTGCAATCAATTATATGGTCAGTTTTGGAGAAGGTACCATGAGGTACATTCTTTTGTTTTAGGATGAAATGTTCCTTAGATATCTGTTAAATCCATTTTGTTCATAACTTCTGTTAGTTTCTCTGTGTCTCTGTTTAGTTTCTGTTTCCATGATCTGTCCATTGCTGAGAGTTGGGTGTTAAAGTCTTTCACAGTTATTGTGTGAGGTACAATGTGTGCTTTGAGCTTTAGTAAGGTTTCTTTTATGAATGTAGGTGCCCTTGCATTTGGAGCATAGATATTCAGGATTGAGAGTTCATCTTGGTGGATTTTTCCTTTGAGGAATATAAAGTGTCCCTCCTTATCTTTTTTGATAACTTTTGGTTGAAAGTTGATTTTATTCAAAATTAGAATCAGTTTGGTTCTTGGGACCTTTTGTTTGGAGAATTATTTCTAGCCTTTTATTCCGTCTGTCTTTGTCACTGAGGTGTGTTTCCCATATGCAGCAAAATGCTGGTTTCTCTTTATGTATTCATTCTGTTAGTCTATGTCTTTTTATTAGGGAATTGAGTCCATTGATGTTAAGAGATATTAAGGAATAGCAATTGTTTTTTCCTTTTATTTTTTGTTGTTAGAGGTGCAATTATGTTTGTGGGGCTCTCTTCTTTTGATTCAGTTGCAAGGAGATTACTTTCTTCTTTTTTCTAGGGTGTAGCTTCCCTTCTTGTGTTGGAGTTTTCCATCTTTTACCCTTTGTAGGGCTGGATTTGTAGAAAGATATTGATCAAATTTGGTTTTGTCTTGGAATATCTTGGTTTCTCCATTCTTGTTAATTGAGGGTTTTGCTAGATATAGTAGCCTGGGCTGGCATTTGTATTCTCTTAGTGTCTAAATGACATCTGCCCAGTATCTTCTGGCTTCATTTGTTACTTGAACTTTTTCCCTTACTGCTTTTAATATTCTTTCTTTGTTTTCTGCATTTATGTTTTGATTATTATGTGATGGGAAGAATTTCTTTTCTCTTCCAATCTATTTGGAGTTCTGTAGACTTCTTGTATGTTTATGGGCATCTCTTGTTTTAGGTTAGGGAAATTTTCTTCTATAATTTTGTTGAAGATATTTACTGGTTCTTTAGTTGGGAATCTTCACTCTCTTCTATACCTATTATCCTTAGGTTTGATCTTCTCATTGTGTCCTTGATATCCTGGATGTTTTAGTTTAGGATGGTTTTGAGTTTTACATTTATTTAATGGTTTTTTCAATGTTTTCTATGGTATCATCTGCCCCTGAGAGTCTTCTCTTTTCTATCTCTTATATTCTGTTGATAACACTTGTGTTTACGACTCCTGATCTTTTCCCTAGGTTTTCTATCTCCAGTGTTCTCTCCCTTTGTGATTTCTTTATTTTTTCTATTTCCATTTTTAGATCCTGGATGATTTTGTTCAATTCCCTCACCTGTAATTCTTTAAGGGAGTTTTGTGTTGCCTCTTTAAAGGCTTCTACTTATTTACCTGTGTTCTCCAGTATTTCTTTTAGGGATTTATTTAAATCCTTCTAAATGTCCTCTACCATCATCATGAGATGAGATTTTAAATCCAAATCTTGCTTTTCTACTGTGTTGGGTTATCCAGTATTTGCTTTAGTTGGAGAACTGTGCTCTGATGATGTTTAGTAGTCTTAGTTTCTGTTGCTTGATTCCTGTGTTTACCTCTTGCCATCTGATTATTTCTAGTGTTAGCTGATCTTGCTGTCTCTGACAGTGGCTTGACCCTCCTGCAAGCCTGTGTGTCAGCACTCCTGAAGACTAGCTTCCACCCAGTGGGATCTGGGTGGGGAGAGGTGTGTTACAAGGTTAGCTCAGGGCACAGGCAGAAACTAGACAAATCCTGACCCTGACTGCTCCTAGGTTCCTGTGTCTAGAGGGTTCCACACGGGTTCCTCTTGAACCAGGAATGTGAGCAGAAGTGGTGGGCTCCCCTGTGCTCTCAGGATTGTCCTCACTTCTGAGAGTCAGCTCTGTCATCCTTGGGATCTGGGTACAGAGAGCTGTGATACAGGGTCTGCTCTGGGTGCAGGTGGCCCATATTAGCTTTCTAAACTTTCCAGCCATTATAGCCACAATGTTAAGCCTCAAAGAAAAGTAGCAAAATGAATATTATTTCGAAATGCACCTGCTGTATTTCTTCATCAGTCTTTGGCCCAAATTCCTGTAGTGTGGAGAGAATACAGTGAGAACTCCCTTCCCATTGAGTGCCACCCATTCTACTGTGAACTTAGCCTTGCCCCTTTATCCTCCTCAGAGTAAGCTGAAATTCATTAACCAAAGCAGAAACTTACACTTCCAGTTTGAAACACGTCTTTCCTGTTCTTATCTCTCACCATCTCTAATAACATGAAATGGACTCATGTTAGGGTAGGACCACTTGCCTTGTATGAAAGAGTTCCTGCCACTGAAGGAAGAAAGAAATCTGGCTTATAATTATTTCTTTCCCAAGAGTGACACATTTTAAATAGTACAACTTTAAGATATTGGAAAGCATAAAGAATGTCTATGGCGGGGTTTAGAGAAGGGGTAATATTAATATTTTTCTAAAGTTCTCTCCTCCCCACACGTCTTTTTACTTCCCGTAGTGTTTTTATCCTATGTACTTGGTACCTTATAAAACTCGTAAATACACTGTTGAATATATGGGCAAGTAGGACCTCAGGTTACCATTTCTTCAGTGAAGATACCTACTTCTTCTGCACATGGTGATATACAACAGAAAAGTGTCAAGATCTTCAGCATCCACAGGATGATTCCTAATAGACCTGAGACAATGAGATCATGGGAATTTCTTATTTCTACTCAAGCTTAGGAAAAGTCTTGGCATCCAACTCTGGCTTAGGAGACAAGAGTTGAAGAACAATAAACAAGGCATGTCTTCTGAAATACAAACATTGTTTCTGAAAAAGAAAGGAGAAAGAGATGCTCTCTTGATCATTGGGATTTTGTTTGGTGGAAATGGGGTGGCTGATAGTGCTGTAGACATTTGAGAATGATGAAGGTGACAAAAGAGAAAAGACATGAGGCTAAACTAGTTCAAATATACATTTGAATAATCTGCCTGGTCTTAGATCTTTTCATATGCTGGTAATTGTCATTTTTATAACTGAGTTCAACTGCATAATTTGCAACCCTGTTAGAGCTCTGTTAGAGGGCTCTATGGTAGTCGAGTGAAAGGTTAAAATTTGAACAACAACTTGCAGCTTTAAGCATAGCCTCCATTATATACACAAAATAAACACATTGATGGGTCTTGGGCTCTTTTAAATGAGAAGTGTTGAGAAAATAATGGATCAGAGGAAAATCAGTAGATCCCCAAGTGATACCATTTCTTTTAATAACATTAAAAAATGTTGCATAACTTCTTAAAACTCACAAAGCAAATACTTCCTGCATACTTCCTTGACTTCTCAGAAAAACAAACTGTGGGAGGGGTGAGTAAACTTCTAATTTATAGTGAAAAATGAATGTGAAAACCACTCTCCGTTTCAGTGTTATCTCCAGAAGTGTCAGCTGCTCCTCACATCTCCCCACCAGTTTTAAATGTAGTCTGTAGATTCTCACAGCCACAGACAAAGCCCTGCAAGTCCTTGTCTTTTATCCCCTTTCCTTCATATCTTGTTCCTTGCATTAGAACAAGGGCCTCACCATTTTTAAGGCAAATCCCTCATCCTGCTTTCCCCCCCAGCCTACATTTATTGGCTGGGACACGTGGGACAACATTCCAAGAGGAGAAACGGAAAGCTTGAGTTTCCAAGAGGAACCAGGTGTAGAAAACTGTGAATGCTCACGCTTCATATATTACTATTTTTTGTCTTCAAAACTTCACAGCTCCCAGCTGTGGAAATTCAACAGGACAGGTGACCTGGTTTCCACAGCTGATAACTTGAGAGGGAGCAAAGAAAACCAAGTGGAAGGGAAAATAGGTATTTATTTATGCTAATAGTGCCATGATGACATTTTGGAAGTTGTTAACTTTCATGGATTTGCTAAAATATTTGCAGATATAATTGTACTTAGGAATTTGCTCTAAGGCAACAGATTATTGGAACTTGGGAATGAGGAATTAAAGTTACATTGTATTTTCTTTTTTCATTCTCAGATGAATTTTTTAGGAAGAGAAGAGAAGTGGAGAGAAGAGAAGGAAAGAGAAGAGAAGAGAAGAGAAGAGAAGAGAAGAGAAGAGAAGAGAAGAGAAGAGAAGAGAAGAGAAGAGAGAGAAGAGAGGATGTAGAGGGTAAGAGGTCCTTCTGCTCACACAAACACTAGAGAAAACAGAAATGTTAAACTCTTCTGCTCTTCAACAGAAGAGATGTGTGTGATGGTTTGTATACGCTTGGGCCAGACAGTGGCACTATTAGGAGGTGTGGCCTTGTTGGAGTAGGTATAGCTTTGTTGGAGTAGGCGTGTCACTGTGGTAGGTGTGGGCTTTAATACCCCAGTCCTAGCTGCCTGGGAGTATTCTGCTAGCAGCCTTCAGATGAAGATGTAGAACTCTCAGCCCCTCCTGCATCATGCCTGCCTAGGTGCTGCCATGTTCCCATCTTGATGATAGTGGACTGGAACTCTGAATCTGTTAGCCAGCCCCAACTAAGCATTGTCCTTATAAGAGTTGCCTTGATCATGGTGTCTGTTCACAGCAGTAAAACATTAACTAAGACAGATGTAACCTGCTTTCTTTCCAGAAGGCTAAGATTGAATGTAATCAATATCCTACTGTTCAGGTCTATCTGTAGGACCAGGTCACACCTGACTCCCTCAGATGTTCATGTTTATCTCAGCTATTCTCTCTAGATTCTTATCTTGGGAATTGTTCCTCAGTCAATAGAATCCATCTTTATGGAAGAGGTCATAAGTACTTTAAAGAGTTTCAATATAATTATGTCTTAAGCTTTATTGAACACATAGGATTGACTTGATCTTCATCTGGAAACTTTTGCAAAATTGTGTGTGTCCTTAAATATGCCTAAAATAAACTTTCAGGTATCAGAAACTGGAAGTGTGAATGAACATTAGCTACTGCATTATGTCGAATTGGATTTCTTTCTGGCAGAGATCCCCACAAAGGGGAAGGAAAAGAAGGGAGGGAGGGAAAGGAAGGTAGAGGAGGGCAGAAGCAGGGAGGGAAGGGAAGAGGAGAGGAGAGAAAGAGAAAGAAAGAGAGAGAGGGGAGAGAGAAAGAGAAAGGAGAGAGAGAGAGAGAGAGAGAGAGAGAGAGAGAGAGAGAGAGAGAGAGAGGTGGGGGAGGGGATGTCTTATAGGAATAGGTATTAGGTAAACTACCAGGCACACAGGACAGTGATTCATTGAGACCATTTCTTTAGGCATCAGAGTGATAATCCCAGGTCATGGATACCAATGATTTACCTGAATAATTCTTTATAAATATCAAAACCTGCATTTCAGGCTTCCCACATGATGCATAGAAAGATTCTGGCAGTCACAGGGGCCTCTTCATTATCACTCAACTGTTCTTATATCATTCATTCATATGAGAAATTTACTTTTCTACATCTTTTGTTGACATAAGCTTACAACACAAAGGAGATCTAAGATAGCAACACACACACACACATACACACACACATACACACACACACACATACACACACATACACACACATACACACACACATACACACACACACACACACACACACACACACACACACGGTGATTTTCTTTTACCCATTGCTGACATGAACATTGTGCAAAATATTTTAAAACCCATCTTTTCTGCCAATCTTTATAAAACACATTTTCATGTCTTCATATTTAAATGACTTATGTGTGAAGAGGAGGCCGTAGACCAACTATATTTAAATAGTTCATTTGAAGCTGTCTCAGAAAATTTAAAATTATTTTTGATATAATGACTCACTGCTTTATGAAAGACCTAAGTTCAGATTCTAATATCTTCAAAATATTCATTCAGGTTTACTAATTTGAATTTTTAACTTCATTTCTTGTGGCTCTGATACAAGTATTTTCCATAGCTGATTTTCATTTACATAGTACATTGCCAATTTCCAAGTGTGTACAACTGATTTTGAACTTTCAGTAATGAAATTTGAATTGCTCTCAAACTGAAAACAAATGTGTTTTGGCTTTAACTTAGAGTTTCTTCGCCTTGTATAAATTTTTCTATATAAAAAATACAATTTCTTGATCTTTTGAGATTTTTAATCTTTAGAAAATGCTTAAAGTTCAGTTTGGAGGATAGCGTGTTCAAGAATACCAAGTATATGACCTCAAATTCTAAATATATTCCTGGAGATGTCTACATGTATATATATGGTACAATATGCTGAGATAACTATATCAAAGGTCTTAATTGTTTTTTCTTAATTTTGTTATTGTTTTAATATGTGTGTATGTATATATGTATAAGTGTATGATATGTACTTGTTCATATGTTTATGTATCTGTGGAAGTTCAATGTCATCTGTCTTGCTCAGTGAATCTTATTTTAAAATATATCTTTAATTTACTCATCTATTATTTTATACAAATATACAATGCATTTTAATCATATTTATCTCTCACTACTTCTTCCAGATTCTTTATCATGTCTCTCTAAGTTCATAGCCTCTATTTTTAATCCACTGTGTGTAGAGAATGCTGTTCATATGTGCATGGATGTAGGGCCATCTACTGGAATATATACGGCCTACCAGGAGCTACATCCTAAGGGAAATGAATGCTCTCCTTCTGGCATTGTCTATTGTCAATAGCTCCTCTACTCGTTGTAGAAATTCATGAGCTCCTTCTCTATTCAAGCTAGAATTTTGAATGGCTTGATCTGGTAAAAGTAAATAGAGCCACTGTGAGTTCATTGACACCATGAACACGTCATGTCCAGAAGACATAGTTTTGCATGTGTTCCTCAACTTTCAACTCTTTCAACTTTCTGTCTTCTCATGTTTCTTGAGTCTTGTATGGCAGATGTATCACACAATGTCCCATTTAAGGTTGATTACTACATAATTACTTATTATTTATACTTTATTGGAACAAGTCACTGTATGACTCTCTACTCAGTGTAAAAAGAAGCTTCAATGATGAGGACTGAAACCTGTACCAATCTGTGGGTATAACAAGAAGTAGTTAAATGATAATTTTATATTTTGTTCTTTTACCAAAATAATTGTAAGCTCTCTCTTAGAACTTATGACTTCCACGGCCAAGGTTTCTTGGCCTGGTTTATAGTACTAGGAATGAGATATGTTTTATGGAGTAGGCCTTAAATTCAAAAAGAAAGTGATAGGTAACCTCATAACATTTGTGCCACAATTGTCCCAATATGCATATTTTACCAGGTTGGACACTATTGTTCCTTACAGGTTTCACCACTAGGTAAGATGTTTGAACACTTTTCTTTCCCCACAGCCTATATATCTACCTTTATATACCTTCTAGTGCTATGGAAGAAAGGTAGTAGGAAGGAAGCTTCTAGATAGTAGCAAAACTTCATTGCCCTACATCCTGTGACCCAAGTATGTAGTCCATGTTATGTTTGTGTCAGCTCTCTCATGAACCTGATGTTCATTGATTCAGTGAGTCTGACTGACTAACGAGCTCCAAAGATTCACTTGGTTCAGACTTCATGTGTGCCCAACAAGCACTTTATGCACTTAGCTATCTTAACCAGTCCCTGAGGCAGAAATTTCAGAGCACAGAGAGATCCATGCATAAGGACATTTGTCTTTTTGTATAATTTAATAATCTGAATCTTTATCTTACCATTAAAGAATCCTCTCTGACTGTGAGTTAGAAACAGAGAACATTTTCTATTGAAAAGCCAAGTTGATTGATTTTCTGAGACCACCAATATGTAGACATGTGCTTCAAGTTCAGGCAGTCAAACTCATTTTCCATGGATTCTGAGCCTAAAAGTCATGAAATTAAGATGAGTTATTGGAAAATTACTTATGATCCCAAAGCAGTGTCAGCAACATTGACAGATTGGCCCTGCCAATATGATGGTGGCCATTTTGATTGCCCATGACAGTGAGGGTGGAAGCTATAGCATTTATGCCTGGGAGTGGCGTTACTGGTCTTATTGTTGGGCTGCAGCTCATAAATATGTTTCTTTTTAATTCTGGCTGCCCAGCAGCTCTTTAAACTTGTCCCTTTTCTGATCCAGTCCTCTGTGTCTGCCAAACTTGCCAGTACATCACTAAGAGCTTTATTTCATGATCTTCGTTGTTCTAGCAAAGATGTTAAATCATGAATCTAAGAAGGTGATGTCAAATACAGAGATTGTCCCTTTCAAATGCCTGTCTTATTCACCCTGATTAAGGCAGGCCCAGGACATGTACATCCTCTTTGCCCTTCTGTGTATTTGTCAGTGGTGCTGCAGCAACTTGAGAGTATAGTTCCTTCCCTGCTTTGTCAGATCCATCAAGGTCCTTGCTGAAATTATATAATAAGTTAATCGTAATCATTATTATTATGCCAATTCCTGACACTTAAAACCAGCCAGTACATTTATTTCTTTCTATCTGTGTGTCATCACTCTTCCTCACAGGGAAAAATCTTAATAATCATAGTGCGATGTGGTGTAGAGAACTGTCTATGTTGTACCTATCACTAGTGACGGGGCTTCATTGCCTGCCAAGCAACTGTGTAATTAGCTTTAAAACCCATCTCTATGGTGTTTTGATGGGCTATTATCACTCCATCTCACAGATGCACCTACTTACAAGTAAGTTTCAGATAGAAATAGCAGATAGGAGGTGTTTCAGAGAGTGGTCCTGAAATCAGCAAGACGGCCACTGTGAAATGGAAGAGGGAAGAAGGAAGTGGATTGGGTAGAAGAAATGGATCAACAATGTCATCTCATTTAAATCCTAGGCTAATTCTTTCTAAGTGTTCAAGAAAAAAAAATGATCCTCAGAACTGTTTCAAACTGGAGAAAGGAGCTGGGATCATTACCTAACTTTATCCGGCAGTACTCCTCACATATGCCAAGCCCAGCAGGATCTGACATCTGAATGTTGTCTCCTCATACTTCCAGAAGCTCAGTCTAATTGTCATTTCATGTCCTACCTGAGACATCAAGTCATCCACTGAAGAATATGTATCAGAGAAGGGACAGTGAAGACAAATATGGAGCCAGGTGAATCTTGGGTTCCTCTAGTAGCATTGTGACTATTGGGAGGTAGAGAGAAAGGCATTTGACCAGACTGTCTTAGTTAGGGTTTCTATTTGGGGCTGGCTTACAGGTTCAGAGGGTCAGTCCATTATCATCAAGGTGGGAGCATGGCAGCATCCAGACAGGCACTGTGCAGGAGGATCTGAGAGTTCTACATCTTCATCTGAAGACTTCTAGCAGAATACTGACTTCAGAGCAGCTAGGACAAAGGTATTAAAGCCCACACCCACAAAGTCACACCTACCCCAACAGTGCCACTCTCTGGGTCAAGCATATACAAACCATCACACAGACTATTTCAAAATAATTTTTGTCTAGCTGTATGTGCTAGCTCGTTACATTTTTGTGAGTATTTTATAATGCTTGACAGATGTAAATTAAAAGAGGAAAGTTTATTTTGGCTCATTGCCCAAGGAATTTATCTACCATGGCAGTGTTGGAATTTCTTACGGTTTGTGGATTGAGAGGATGTGGCAGCTGCTTGTTACATGGTACCAACCTGGAAGTAGAGCGCTTGGGAAAGAAATGAGGTGTGGCTTTCATCCACAAAGGCCAACCTCTGAATGCCAAGCTTCCTACCTCGACAGGTGCCATAACCTCCCAAAATAGTGTTAATAGCTGAGGACTCGGTATTCAGACACATAAACCTTTTAGATATAGCAAACTGAAGAAAGGCCACGATATCACATATGTTTGAAGACACTACTGCTTACTCAGTGTGCTGACAAAGTCTCCTGTACAACAGTGTTTGCATAGAAAGAACACCTAGCAAAGGTAATTAATTAGCCCTTCACTGAGAATTGTGGGGAAGAGATGTGGAGAACACTGATAGCAGTAATGGAACTGTGCCAACAGCAACACAGAATGAGATGGGCTATGGTCAATGCACCGTGAGACCTTTAGATCTGAAGAGTTTTTGTTTTGTTTTTGTATTTTTTTTTTTTTGCATCAGAAGTAAAGGTTTGAAGGTCACAAGTTGCAAATGTATTTTTTCTGCACCAGAGCAAACCAATCAGGACATGTTAAATAGCTTCACGACCTAAGTCGCTGAACAGCTTTAACTTTTCACTCATACTTTGTGAGTTTCCCACCATCCACTCCAGCCCCACCCATCTTTCTCATCCCCTTGTGTCAGCCCTTCGACCTTGCAACCCATCCCAAATAAAAACCACAAACAAGACAAAAACAAAACATAGGAAACATCTCATCCTGGGAGCTTCAGTGTGTTACAGAGTTTCCCACGGTACATCCCTCTGACCACACATCTCCACTTGCAAATGTTCATTGCAATCAATTACTGGTCTGGTTTGAGATCTCTGGCATCTGTGACGTCATCAATATTAGGTCCTCACCAGAACTCCTTCAGGTTATCCTGTTGTTGCCCTGTGATACGGAGATCCTGCAGCTTTCAATCAGAAGGATCAGCAAGTGCCCCAACAGTTCCCAGATGGTGTTGATTTGCAGGGGCAGGGAGGGGGGCGCAACTCAATAGGCTGGATCTGGGCCTGGGTGGTAGCTGAGCTGGTTATCTCATTGGCTCTCCCTTATCTGTACCACCATTGCATGTTCTACGACACTGCTCTTCCTAGGCCTTCCAATGCTAGCATCAGCAGAAGACAGGGTCAGTTCTTCAGCTCTTATGCCCTCAGGGGCCAGTTCCTCTCCACCAACACCTCCAGAGCCACCTCTGCTGTGATGCCCAGTGTGGGGCCCACTCTTTCAAGGCCAAACATCTTTTGAATGACAAAACAGTGTGATCTCAACAAGGGAATTCTGAATAGACCTTGAGTTTGTCAACATGTTCCTGTTATAATTGCTTATCTATTACGTAAACATGCTCAGTGTCTAACCCCAAAAGCTCTCAGATAAAAAAGAACTACATTTTCTTTTGTGTGTTTGACCCTGGTTGTGATTCAACTTTTGTGATGGCTTTACCTGACCTTTGCCAATGTCCTGAAGCTATTGTCTGTTTGCAGCAGGGGGCAGGATGTTTAACCCTCACTTATTAATCATTCTGTTGCTAACTAATGTGTCTTCCCAGGTTCACAGGAGCCTCAAGCTGGTCACAGTGGTGATGCAATGGTCTTCTGTGAATCATTTCAGACTCCCTGGGAAGACATCATGTGGCCTTACATGCCATCTGCCCAGCCATCTGTGTCTTTTCTCGGGCCCTAAAAAGAACCGCTAGACCCTGATAACTTATTATATGTTCTATTCAGTCAATAAACGTCATTGAATGCCAACTTTGTGAAGAAGGATCTACAAGGTAAAGCAAGAATTTCTTCTGAGGAAAATCTTTTTGAACACTGGGAAGAATGTTCACAAAATTTTCCTCATGCTAAAGTAGGCATTAACAGATTTGCATTCCATCCAGCATTTCAGCTATCAAGAGAAGGCAAGAATTAATATTCATTACATATATATGTAGTGAATATACATATATACACATTTATATGTACACGTATATATGAAATTTTAAATTGCCACATATATATGGCATTTTAAATTGTCACCAGTTGGGCAATTATCCTGATCATTGATGAATGAAGGTGACTGCTTCGAGCTCTTGATGTTTTACCTATTTCTTATCCTTGAGTGAGCAAACTAACCCAGAAGTAAAAATAAAGATAGGCTCAGCAGGGGAGGGAATCTTAAAGGAGGCACTCCTTTCTATACATGCCACTATGTCATTGCATGTTCTTTGTCTTCACATGTAGTAGGCTATGCTTACATCAACTTAAAAAATATTTCCCAGGGTAAACAATGGGTAGAGCACCCTTGATGAACTCTTTACTACACCAAGTATGTTTACAGCTGTGGTATATATTCATATTTATATGGGAGATGCTAGAGTATTACAGAATAATTTCATCTAATTGCTCATAGAACTCATTGACATAATTTTTAAATGCTTTATACATGCACACAAACTGAGACTTAAGAACACTTATGTGACATTTGTATTTGCTTCAAAATTTTTCTACATGGTTGTAATATATCTTGGCCATATACTTGCTTTCACCCCTCAGAATGCGGCCATATCTCTCCCAAGTGTATATCCTCTAAGTTAGTGCTGTGCACATGCACGGGGGTGCGGGGTCAACTATTGAGGCACAAGCCACCCACCAGTGGAAAGATTAAACAACGTAATGAATGAAAACCCAGGGAGCAAGAGGAGTATCTTCCAGAAGGCAGTTTCCAAAGGAGAAAATGGGGGTATGGGAACCCACAAGGCACAGTTAATACGATGAAAAGTTCATGCCATACCATCAATAGAAGTGAGCATCTCGAGGAGTCACTGCTATACCTTGCTCAGAAAAAAAAGCAGAAGAAAAGAAAGAGAGGTGTTGTTGAGATGACACAAAGTCATGTTGAAAGAAGGGACATTTCCAGGGAACTATAAAATGTGTTTAGAACTGGAAGGAAAAACAGATACCCACTAAAAGAGAAAGATCCCTTGAACTCTCTTTTTGTCTCTTAATTTCCTAAAGATGTATCTGGTTAAGCAGGCCATCCAGTGACAGAGAGTAGAAGGCCTACATGGTAAATGGTAAAAATCCAACATTGAGGGGAGGACCAACAGAATCACCAGTCTAAATGCCTTGCCCAGATTCACACAGCCAGTGACAGAAAGTGCCATCTGTTTGTCAACTGCTCTCTCCTGCTCTAAAGAGCATGTGGCTTCCACTGTGTGTTGTTCGATTTTTACCAATGAACACTCAAGAGCCAGATGCTGGGGTGACAACCTGCTAGCTCAGAGAGTCAGAAAAAGTACCCAGGTGACCTTCCTCCATAGCCGTCTTCCCTAAAAGAAGCTCTCTTTCTCCACACTGCCTCAAAAACCTTCAAACTGAATGTCCTTCCCTTCTACTTCCCATGTGTCTGTCAGTCCTCCTGACTTCCTCTTACTCTGTTTTTTTTCCTATGTTCACTCCATGACAACTGACTGCTTGCTCTTCTGCCTCTTGATCTATGGTTGACTTTATTTAATCCTGTTTTTTTTTCAATTCTGTTTATAATAAATAGAAAGCTCTTAGACTAAAGGTGTATGCTTGGCCTGAGCCACATCACAACTAGAAACATGTTTTTCCAGTAAATAACACAATCCCAAGATTCACAAGGTAATCAAATATGCTAAAGCAATGGTGACTAATCATATTCCTGCAAATTATGGAATAACTATTTCAGAAGCCATGCATACATTCTGCACCAAATAGAATGCTTAGATTATACACTTCATAAAAATCAAAACATGACAGTGCGTAAAGAATATAGTTTTAATCAATCTGAATTATTTAATGATTGCTGAGATCTGTTATTGAAGACCTTAAAACCTAGCAAGCATTCAGTAAGTACATAGCTTGTTGCTGAATGGATAAATGATTCTTTTCTAAGACCTGATTGTGTGCTCTCCAAACTTATGTGTTGAAATTTTAACCTGTGTATTGATTATTGTAAGAGGCAAGGCGATTAGGAGGAGAGTAGAACCCCAGGGATGTGTTCCTATGAGCAAATAATGGGAGCAAGAAAACCAGAGGCAGCCATTACAGTAAAATCATTCCTGATTCAAAAGGGCAAGCAAGATTGTGGGATTTCTGCAACTCTACATTTTACTTAGCACTTGCTTAATAGTTCCAATGTAAAAACACATCTTTGCGAGGATGGTTGTTCCAACTGTTAATATCTTAATAGTAAACTGGGGCTAGAAGCCTCTTAGGCTCTAAATATTAGCCCCAAACAGTTATTCTGTAGCCATATTTTTTATTTCTTTCTCACATGATACCTTGACAGTCTTTAAGGGTGTTTTCATATTCCCACTTTGACCACTATATGTTGCCAAACTACTTGTTCTTCAGTGATCCTACTACACACATTTGGAAATCTCTTTCAGAAACTTACATTGGCATCCAGAAGAAACAAAACTCTGGACAGGTAATTGGGGATAGCACCTTACATGTGATAAGACCATGATCTACTTAGGTAACAGGCACCATACAGATGTGATAAGAACATGATCTGCTTAGGGAAAATCTAGAATTGTTAGACACAATACTAAATTCATTGTTAAAGACTTCATGCTGCATCCATAGAAAAGTTAATTTCTCAACTCTCAGCAGAAATGTTCTAAGATCAAAAACTCAGGTGACAACAGATGCTGGGGAGGATGTGGAGAAAGAGGAACACTCCTCCATTGTTGGTGGGATTGCAAGCTGGTACAACTACTCTGGAAATCAGTCTAGAGGTTCCTCAGAAAAGTGGATATATTACTACCCAGCTATACCACTCCTGAGTATATACCTAAAAGATGCTCCAACATATAACAAGGACACATGTTATATTATGTTAATAGCAGCCTTATTTATAACAGCCAGAAGGTGGAAAGAACCCAAATGTCCTTCAAGGGAGGAATGGATACAGAAAAGGTGATGCATTTACACAATGAAATACTACTCAGCTATTAAAAGCAATGATTTCATGAAATTCTTAGGTAAATAGATGGAACTAGAAAATATCATCCTGAGTGAGGTAACCCAATCACATGGTATACACTCACTGATAACTGGATATTAGCTCAAAAGCTTGGAATATCTAAGAAAAATTTCACAGATCATATGAAGCTCAAGAAGAAGGAAGACCAAAGTGAGGATGCTTCAGACCTTCTTAGAAGGGGGAACAAAAATACTCACAGAAGAAAATATGGAGACAAAGTGTGAAGGAAAGATTATCCAGAGACTGCCCCACCCGGGGGATACATCCCATATACAGATATCAAACCCAGACAATATTATTGATGCCAAGAAGAGCATGCTGACAGAAGCCTGATGTAGCTGCCTCCTGAGAGACTCTGTCAGAGTCTGACAAATACAAAGGCAGATGCTCACAGCCAACTATTGAACTGAGAATGGGATCCCCAGCAGAGGAGTTAGAGAAAGGACTGAAGTAGCTGAAGGGGTTTGTAACCCCATAAGAATAACAATGTAAACCAGTCACCCCCAAACCCCACCCTCACCCCCGAGTTCCTAGGGACTAAACCACCATCCCAAGAGTGCACAGGGATGCACCCATGGCTCCATTTACATATGTAGCAGAGGATGGCCTTGTCAGGCATTAATGGGAGGAGAAGCCCTTGGTCCTGTCAAGGCTTGATGCCCAAGTGTAGGAGAATGTCAGGGCAGGGAGGTGGAAGGGAGTGGATGGGTGGGTGAGGGAGAACCTTCATAGAAACAGGAGGGGGATGGGATAGAGGGTTTCTAGAGGGGAAACTGGGAAAGGGGATAACATTTAAAATGTAAATTTAAAAATATCCAATGAAAGAAAAAATTAAGCCAGAAAGGAAACGTTTCTTCTTTCATTGGATGCCAACATAGAATCCCCCAATTGGCCAACATACAGAGAATAAAACTGTAGAATATTAAGCTCCAAATAGGAGACATCTATTTAAAAATCTTGTAGGTTCTATATCATAGCCCTTCCCCTAAGGTTCAAGGATCAATGCAGAAAAGGAGGCAAAAAGATTGTAAGAGCTGTAGGCTATGGATGTCTGCCAGGGAAGTGTCTTTGATACAATAAGGTAGTAAACATATCGTGCTAGCATTCACAAAGCTTTTGCAAATCCAAGCAAACAGAATTCCAGCATGGAGAATGAGGTAGGCACTAACCCTATTCCCAACTGATGGATCACATTCCAGGGAACAGCTCACACTCATGAGTATCTGTTTGGACGACACAAACTGCATTAGATAGGCTTTAAAAAAGAAAGAAGGGAAATATTACACTGAGTGGATAGGGTGGTGGAGGCGGATCCTGGAGGAGTTGGGGGGAGGGAATGTTAATATCATAGAGATACGTTGTATCAAATTCTCAAAGAATTAATAAAATACTATTTTCTAAAAGGCATGGTTTGATTCCCCATATTACAGTACCCCTTTAATAGCAAATGTTTATATTAGTTCTTCATGCGAAATGATGACTTCATGTGTGTTTATTTCCAGAGCCCTGTGGCTTCATTCTACACCCTTGCCTTCAAGGTGAAGCAAGCCCTTAATTATTCACTATGTGATACTTTTGGCAGTAAGGACATTTTGTTTCAAACCATCTTTCAGTCTGTCTTAGTTACTTTTCTACTGCTGTGAAGAGATACCATGAACAAGGCAACTTACAGACAAGTTTATAAGGAGCTTACAATTCCAGAGGGTGAGCTCAGGAGCATCATGGCAGAAAAGAGGTGACATCAGAAAAGTAGGCATGGCACTAGAGAGAGAGAGCAGGAGAGAGCACTAACTGGGAATAGGATGAATTTTGAACCCCCAAAGCCCACTCCAATGGTACACCTTTTCAAACAAGGCCATACATTCAAATCCTTCCCAAACATTTCCACTAAATGGTGACTAAATACTCAAACAATACAATACAATACTTTCATTCCATCCCTCACAGTCTCTCAACTGTTGTTCTGTGTAACAGTGTTACATCTAGTCTGGTTGTATAGTGTAGTGGTCATCTCATTTATCTGACCATGTTTTATTTGTATCTGTTAAACATTTTGTCTTATTTAAGTCCAGTATTGTGTATTAATGTGTCTTCTCAGGAAATCAGAATTTTGCTAAGTCATTTTTGCAAAGTTTTAATAAAACTATAGAAATTCATTTATATACTAGGAGTCCTGAAAGTTCTTCTAGATAGCCAATTATTATCTTATGACTAATTATGCTGTCAATATTACTACATATTAAAAATGAAAAATATACTACTTTAGCTATAAAAAGGAATTAGCTTGTAAATATTTCATTTAATTTTCTAAAATGTAGAAATATAATCTAACTTCACATTAAAGTATGAAATGACACCAAGACCCTCCTTATTCCATGGATACCAATTTGAAAGCTTCATTTTTAAGTATAGACACTGAGTACCCCTCTGCCCCTTTTCTGCAATGTGAGTGTGTGTTACACAAGAAACAACACAAAACAAGGAGTAAAATAAAGTATTTGTCAACAGTTTGCAGAGAAAGTAATTTCAAATTTTTTCACAAATTGTTTTTTGAAACAGGTCGAATGTGCTTGAGAAAACATTGGAAAACATCCAGGATATTCTGGAAATCATGAACTAACAAATGTAGTTAAATCTGCGAGACCAGATGGTAGCTACCTGAACTTTTAAATTAACCCAAAGATGAAATAGTTGAATTGTTAGCCAAAATACAAAACGCTTTCTTTAGAACTATAATATTGCTTTAAAAAAAGATGATAGTTTTCCAATGTCACCCTGAGCATGTGAAGATTCTCCTAGGAGACTGGACACTGAGGCCAGCCATCATTTTTAATGTTGGATGGCTGCCCACATTACAATTTCTAATGTAAGTGGATGTCCTGCTGGCCCAGTGCATTGACTGAGACAATAAAAGGTGCACATTCTTCCCTTCCAGACATTGCTGAGGTTCCTGTTTAGTGTCTGCTACAAAGATTCTGTAGGGAAAAACTACATTATAAAATGTTTCCAAACTCAGGAACATTAATCCGGTATCTGGGGAGATAGTTTATACAACTATACTTAACAATTGACAGATTGTTCAGGGCTTCCTTTTGTATTTCCTACTACAGCTCTGCCTCAAAGGCAGTGGAATCCGAATACATCATCCGGTGTACTTGTCTTTCATTCCATTGTAGCCAAGGTCAAGCCTGTTGAAACAGAATAGAAAGGTAAGTAGACTCGAGGATTCAAATCACAAATATCAAGTGGAAAGTAGTGATGGGGAAAAGCTCACGGAACATGAGATATGGCCAAAGTCAGTTTAAAAGGCACATGACAGGATGAGAAGCAAGGGATACCGTTGAAAGGATCACCAGTTTTTTGCCCTTGCTCGGTCCACATGGGTAGGAGTGGGTTTCCCAGCATGGCGGTACTGTTGCTTCAGTGATAGCGCCAACTGCAATTATTAGAGATTTCTACTGAGAACTGTGATAAAGTCAAAGAAGGCGAATCTGTGAGAAATGGTAACTCTATTAGCTGAGTCAATTGAGGAAACAATCATGTGCAAGAAGTGCAATGCATTTGTGTCTCAGAGCAAAAGGCTGACTGTGCTCACTGGAAGCTGCAGTGTTGAGTGAAGAGGCCCCCTTACCTGCTCGCGGCTGGGCAGCAGCCACAGCTGAGCCGGCAAATGGAGTGGCATGAAATGCTGTCCTGTTTCTATTGTGCTTCACAAATAATGTTGGCTAATAAAATCCATCCAGCAGAACTAGTGCGACCTCTGCCATTGTGTGAGTCCGGTAAGAGTTTTAAGTGGTTAGAAAATTTCAATTTCACTTGTATTTTGAAATAATAAAAATGAATTGTGACGATCTGAGAGTTCTTTTAATGTGTTATTTGGAACTGCATTATGGTGTGAGAGTGTGTGTGTGTGTGTGTGTGTGTGTGTGTGTGTGTGTGTGTGTGTGTGTGTAAAAGAGAGACAGACGGAGACAAAAAGAAACAGAGACAGAAGAGAGAGGGAGGAAGAGAGGAAGGGGGTGGGAAGAGAGAAGTGGTGAGGGAAGGGAAAGTGGGGCATTCTGCACAGTGATTTGGGTACTGTGATCAATTGTTTGTACCCTTTATTTTTTTTTTTTTTGACACCAGATCTTATGTATAAACCTGAGTGGCCTGGAACATGAGATGTAGACTAACTTGGCCTTAAATCCAGAGATCGGAATGCCTCTGCCTCCTAAGAACTGGAATTAAAGATGTGTACCACTGTGCTCTGTTCATTAAGGCATTTTAATGGTATAATATTGACAGATGAAGGCTCCAAGTATTTTAACACCAGAAACCAATGTAAGTATGGCTGACAACTTCTGTTATCATTTTAGATGAAACTCAACAGGCTTCTTATGTCTTAATCCTGATTATTATTTTAGTCTAACAAAAGCAGAGAAATAAATTACCATGAGAACAAAGTTCTGCTTCTCAGAAATTCTCATTAGTCCATCTTCTCTTCCATTTGAGTGTTTCTTCTGACTGGATTTAATGACCATTCATGAAGCTTTAGGCTATGCTAGATTTGTCCACTTCCGGATCCTAGTACCTGGGATGCCATCTGAGATATGTTATATCCTCAGTGAAAGAGATAAAGGGCAAATGTCAGGTGTGGGGAAGACCAGTGGTCAAAAGAAATGATGTCAAGAAAAGAAGTTATGCTTTGGCTTAGCTCAGCATAGAGGGAGTTTACTAGAAGTGTTAAAAGCCTGGCTTGATAACATAAAATAAAATAAATATTTATTCATTATATTTTAGAATTCAAAGTATAAAACACTCTCTCTCTCTCTCTCTCTCTCTCTCTCTCTCGCACACACACACACACACACACACACACACACACGCAGGCACACGCACACACACGATGCAAAGTGTTTCCCTGGTGTATCCAAGGTTTTGGGTTCAATCCCTGTACCAGGAAAATAGGGTTAATATTTAGAATGAAATAGAAATAAAGTTAAAGACGCAAGGCTATAAGAAGATACTCCTGCTAACTGTGTCCATGGTGCTATTTCCGTGTGATTATTGCAAACAAGGTTCTTCTGCTCTTGGATGTGTTTGTTTGGTTTGAGACAGAATCTCCACTGTGTGTCTCTGGCCATAGGAAACTCACTCTGCAGACCAATCTGGCCTTGAACTCAGACTGCCTTTGCCTCCAAGTGCTTTGCAAGTGTGCGTCTTCAGAAGTTGAATTACAAATGTAAGGAATTTCAGTTCTCAGATGGTGCATGCATTTTATTCCTGCTCTTGGTTGTCTATCCTTATATTAACCTTACTTTGCTACTTTGGACATCAAAACTTGCATTCCTATACAACATTTAAATATTGCTAGATTCCTTTTCTGGAACTGTGAATATCTTCAAACTTGGGAGTCCAACAGTGTCCATGGTCCCTCCAGATCAAACACTGAAATATACATTAATATCTATGCTCTCTCATCATTGGTGTTTATTTCCCTGGAGTCATTTTAATGATCTTAAGCTTATACTGGTATTAGAAATGCTGACGGACTCTCTCCAGGCTCCCAAGACATCTTCTGAATTTGGCTGCAAGTTTTTGCCTTATGGGATCAGTTTGAATCCTGTGAATCAAATTTTAATTAAAATAAATTACTTTGACTGCAGGGTTTCTGATGTTTTTTAGTTGCATGGTTTTAATTATTCATTTTAAGTAAAGAGCTGAGATGAGGAAAAAATTGGCAAAGATCAGAGTTGTTTTTTCTTAAAACAAAATGGAAATGAAAGAAGCAGGTAGGAGTCAAAAATAACCAATGCTCATGATATCTGGTTAGATTGATGTTAACTAAAGAGGAGTTTTACACTATAAATGAATCCAAACTACTTCTTTTTCCTGAAAATCAGTAAAGGAAAGGAAATAGCCCCATCTTCCAGTCCTAGTATCTACTAAAAACAGAGAACAAAAATATATAACCATCTGTGTTCTGATGAGAGGATTAGCAGGAGTGCCTGAGCTTCCAGTGAGGTATGCAGAGCTCAGGACTGGGGATAGATGACACAGATACTTTATTCACAAGATTCAGTGGTTCCTACACACTCACCCCAAGAAAGAAAAAGACCATTAGAAGAAAAGGGAATAGGGGTTTGAAGAGACGTGGTGTGCCTCTACCAAACAATCCAGGAATTGTGGAGAACTGTTACGTTCTAGGGACAAACACTATGGTTTCCTGACTCAGGAACAGCCTCACTCAGTTCAGTGAGGCCAGAAATTCTGGTGCAGGTAGTGTGCGCTGGAAATGAGTTTCTTGAACCTCAATTAGAGCTGTGCACCCTTTTGAAGGGTGATCTCATAGAAATTAATTTGAGTTTGATGTTGAGCCTGGTCAGTGCAAAGGGGAGGGCCAAAAGCCTACTTCTATTCTCATAAACCAAATTGAGTCTTTCTGCAAAATGGTCAGGCATACAGAATTTTGGAGAAAATACATAAGGCATGAATAGTAAATACATAATCATTACAGGGGCATTTTTGATACAAGTATAGAGGGGTCATGGAATTCATAATATTAAGAGGAATATCTTGGATCAAGTAAGATGAGTGAGAATTCAGAGTTTTTCAAGTATTCTCTGTTCTTTGTTTTTCTCATTATGTCTGCTTGTCTCTCTCTGTCTCTCTGTTCTATCCATCCATCCATCCATCCATCCATCCATCCATCCATCCACTCACCTGCCTACCTATCCTATAGAAGTCTGGAGATATGCTCTGGAATGGATCTCCCTTCACCTAATGTGCCTTCTGAGAAAGAAGTGCTTTAGTGGAGAGCATAATACAAACAAATTGATTAGAGGGCCTGAAGCAGGAACCTCAGGTGATCCTTCAGCCCACCACAGTTATAAGCAGGAAAGTACGGCAGGCCCCAGGAGAAATGGTGGCAATTACTAGTGTCATTTGAAAGTGAGAAGGACGAGGCAATCCATCTGACTGACTTGCCCTTTAAATCTCCCATTTGTTTAATATGAAGATGAATGGGTTCTGCAGATGCACTGTGTCTCTTACAGTCCAAAACAAGTTTGTGCCAACTACAGATGTCCAGAGTATGCCATTGTTTCTAAAATTGAGATGACATTTTAAATCTTAATTGAAAAAGATCACTGGTCAGGAATAGGCCTCTTCTTCTATTTTTCATACTATATTTCACTCTTGAGTAGATAACTCAGTTACAGTTATGTTATTTATGGTACATAGAACCATACACGGTCAGAGCTGTCTTCTATCACTGACCTGCAATCAGCCATTCCCTTTCTTGACTGTAGGCCATATCAGTTTCTCATGAGGTCCATCAAAGATGTGCTACACTGAGATAAGGAAATCCTTGTTATCCTCTCATCTTGTTCACACAAATAGTACCACTTCTTAGTACTTATTAACAATCTGTATGTCTTGAAAAATATCATTCCGATTCGGTATATTAAAAGATTCTGTTATTTTTCTTTTTTTTCTTTTTTCTTTTTTTCGGAGCTGGGGACCGAACCCAGGGCCTTGCGCTTGCTAGGCAAGTGCTCTACCACTGAGCTAAATCCCCAACCAAGATTCTGTTATTTTTAATTGCAAAGTGATCCATTGTATGAATATGCTATTTTTTACTTAATTTGAATTTTACCTATTGACTGACACTTAAGTTGTTTTCTGGTTTTTGCTGTTACACGTATGATGATTTTCCAATGAAGCCTCTGTTCGCTGAGCAAGTGCCATCTGTAAACTAAGTTGCTAAAAGGGGAAACGTAAAGTCATAGTAAAAACACACTTGTGATTTTGGCAACCATTGGTAAAATTACACTCCAAGGAACTGGAATGATTTATATTCGGCCCATTATTTACATAATTACAGGATAGCTAAGAATGTTTTATATGCATATGGATAGTTAATATGTTCATTATTATTCCCCACATGCAAAACATACTTTTATGATGACCATGTGGGTTATGGTCATCACTGGTCAACGTTGTGGGGCAGCATCAACCATTTGTGATTTTATGAAGAGTATGGCTCAGATATTCAGGATCCCCAAATCTGTGCTTTACAACTACTGTTGCTTGTGAGGGAGTTCTAAGATTAGTACACACAAAGTGAAGGCTTCGTTTTTCTCTTACCTTCAAGCAGTGCACATAGTGGAACTGCTAGTGAAATCCCCTGTCAAAAACTATCATGCAGCTCTAGCAGACGTGAGTCACCAAATAGAAACTCTTTTGGAGCCTGCCTTATGGTGCCTGCCTGTAGGGCACTATCTCCCTAACCCCATTCTTTCTATCAAGGAGCATGAAGGCTTAAAGAAAGCATGAGATAAAAGAACAAAAATTGATTTGGAAGTCTGGCTACCCTTTAGATGTCCATGAAGGCAATAAACATTCATTTAAATGCAATTAAAAATTTAAATGTGTGTTTGTTGAAGCCCAAATAGAGGAAGTAACACCAAGATCCACATATCCACTGGAATAGCCCACAAATATGATTTGTGAACACCAATTCAAACCTGGAGAAATAGTCACTGTGGATTATGCATGGATTATACTGTTAGTTAGTACATCAAGGACACATGGCTTCAACATTCACCAAGAGTATCCAATAAAATCAAAGTTTCCTTGGGTGATACTGAAGACAAATTATGGGTTAATAATGCAAAAAGAAGAGACATTTGAGATCCCTAAATAAACACAACTTTTCACCACCAAAATTATTAAGACACTTTCCTGAGGCAAAAATCACTTTTGCAGTGGACCTTTGATCCCGTTTCTTATTATGAGAAGTTATTGTGAACATGGATCCTCAAAGCAGGGATTATTCATTAAAGTGTATCTGCAAACGTCTTAGGATGGTTTAAACTGAGAAAACTCAGACTCTTTACTAGATGCAGGTAATGGCTTAAATTTCATTAATTAATTACATATCTGAAGGTAAGCATCCATGATTCACTGAAGAATGGTACCCCAGACTCAAATAGTATGCAAAAGCAAGCAGTGTTTTATTCTGCAGAAATCCAGCAAGCAGAGATCTACCGCTCACCAAGATGGAAATGTAGAGGAAAGCTCACAGGTTCAATTTAGGGGAATTTCAAGAAGGAGCTAGTGACCTTTCACTTGATTGGTAGGCTTGGTCTTTAGGGTTATACGTGTCTTTGGGGTTGGTTAAGGCTTTAGGACTTTCCACAGGGAGCTTAGGACCTGTTTTTCCAAGTCGTTCTGTCTTAGACCAGATGGAAAGGCAGCTCTTGATTGGCTGCCCATGGGCTGTGGCTTTTCCAGGAACTGATTTGACCAGACTTGCCCAGTTTTGCCAAACAGAAACTTAGGCCCAGTCTCTTCCAATGTCAGTTTGGGGACTGTCATGGAGTCGGCCTGCCTCAGTCCTCACTGAATCGAAAGGGTAGGTATAAACTGAACTCTATGAAAATGATGGGGCTGTTCAATCATAGTTACTGGTTTAAGAAAAATGTATGGGTGAAGTGGGCATAGGACCTCACTCATCCTAAGGCTCCTGGGAGAAACACAGAATTTCAAGCTTAAAAAGTGCCTAACTACATTAAATGTTATGTTCGCAGGTATTTACTCCTCTTTTATGAGTTGTGGTGAATTCAAAATAAATTTTTGTTTATAAAAATCTAGGGTTAGGTAAGGAATCAGTTTGATAAAATTAAAATAATGAGTGGCCGAATACATACAAACGTTAAGACTTGGATCCTACAGGTATGCATGCAAAGGAAAACTGGCAGGTCCCCATGGAACTGACTAAGTTGTAGATGTGATTTTGTTTACAAGTCCCATGGAATAAAGAACGAGGTCATGATGAAAGGTTGCCCACAACTGGAGTCCATACAATTCCGTCAGCTTAACTTTAGCAGCAATGAGGTCAAAGAAATCAATGGCCAATGCTGCGGTGTGGTTTGCAATGTGTAAGTCAATCCACATCTAATTTCAGGTTAGATTTTTGTCCATGTTTAAGAGACAAAGGTGGTTGATCAGTTACAAATAGCTTAAAGAGGAATCCAACTTAATTTAGTAAGTGAACAGAAGTACAACCAGTGTTTAAAAATAATTCATCAGTGAAGACACAGTTTTTAATAGTTTAATAATTAAATTCATAATTCTTGAATAATTTATCTATTAAAAGACAGGGTAACCTACAGTTAATAAGATGGTGCTATCCAAGGCAGGGCTTTGGTTATAGATTTTAATATTTTTTATTAAAGGTAGCATATGTTCAGAAAATTGAAAAGCTACAGACCCTGAATTTGATGGATTACTATGCATGAAGCAGCATCTTATGCAACCAATACCCAAACAAGGAGATAAAGCATGTCTACAGTCTTGAAGGACTCCTCATAAGTCCTCCCAGTTCCCAGTGTTTCCTACCCTGTAAACACAAGCAGACTATAGTCTACAGTATAGGCTCTTATCCAGCTTCAAAGCTTATACCACACATCCCTCCTTTGCTTCAGTGTTGCCATGAGCTTCTCCCAGGCTGTCTTCTGTTTCCATTTGCTTCATGTCTGAGTTAAGGCATAATTGCATCAATAACATCTCGAATGTGTGTGATGAAGCGATGGCTGCTGAGACGGAACAGTAGACACTTCTGAGTCTCTGAAGTGTGGTTCACTTTCTCTTCTAATCAATAAACCGCCCCCACTGATCAGCACTGCGCTTACACAGTTCCCAGTGTATTTTCGTACTCCTCTCTACAGGACTCCAAATATCACAGATACTGCAGGGCACACGGAAGCCCCCAGCATTTCTTTAAGAGACGGCAGACTCCCTCTCTCTGCGGAGGAAATGTAATTGCAGTAGGTGTTCAAGACATGAGTGGCAACTTAATGCAAGTATTTGTTATTACGGCAGAAACTCTCAGAAGGCCACACCCTTGAGGGGGCTGTATCTCGAATTGAAGGAAATTCATTTGTTCATAATAAACTAATAACTTTAGGAGTAAAACTCTTCAGAGGTACAGTATCTCATTAGGCTCACTGGACTCAGAGAAACTAGAGCTGTTTCAGTTCGGGAATCAGTTTAATCAGGATCTTTGCTAAATGGGACAATTCCCTACTTGCACAAGGCCTCAAGTCTGATCCGTGACATGACAACAACTGAAATAACAACAACAACAACAACAATAATAAAGAGATTATGGGGTAGGCATTAAACATAAATAGGGAAATACATGTATCAAAATGATTTAATAGCCATGTACCAAATGGATGAATAAAGCCTTTAACTGCGACGAAAGAAGCCCCCTGCTTAGCAACTTGCACCCCTCACTGGCTGGCTGTCTATTTTTAGTTCTTCTGTTACTGAGCCAGATGAATTTGCTCCTTCTTTGGTTTCTGCTTTGGATAATGGCCAAATACCAGGATCTACTATTCTTTAAATAGCAGAGCTCCCATCTGTTCACAATAGGGAAGGAATCGAGATGAGGAATATGCCACGGTCTCTCGGCCGTTCTTGTCTATTAAGCTGTGAAAGGTTTGAGCTATGCATCATGTGACTTCATCTCCTTCATTGTTGTGGTTTGGAGTTGGGAAATTGTCAGTACGCAGGCACTAGAGTAACACTTAATCCATATTTTCATTGGGAATTGACTTGTGTAATAAATAACGGGTGAGATAAAACCAAAGTATGGGATAACCTTTTTTGGAATACTTTGATATTTTTGTTGTCTTTTCATAAACCAAATCGATTATTCTAGGGATTGAGGCAAGGCAGGCATCATAAAAGTACACATAGTAGTTCATATGATAGAAAACATGTACACTATAAGCTCAGGTGCCCAACACAAGACCTTTTGACTTGTGTTTGATGCTAGCCCTCCAACTTGACTCTTAGATTTTTTAAATTATTTTTAAAAATTATAATGCGGTTTTATAATTTCTTCCCTGCATTTCCATCCTCCAATCCCTCCCATGTACTCCCCACTCTATCCACTCTATGTATCCCCTTGATGCCTTTCAAACTCGCAGCCTCTTTTTCTTTAATCTGTGTGTGTGTGTGTGTGTGTGTGTGTGTGTGTGTGTGTGTGTATTTTAAAGCATGTGTGGGGGAATCTTCTTCCCCAAGTTCTTTGTGGCTAATGGCAGTAAGTAACACCCAGTGTTATAGAGGAATAACACACACACACACACACACACACACACACACACACACACACACGATCTGCTCAGTCTACATATGTTACTTGTATGTATATGCTTCCAGAGCTGACTGTTTGGAATCAGATAAGCAGTTAGTCTGCTCTTCCCTGGGGAAGACAATTTCTCCTGCTTGCAGCACTCCTTCGTCGCCCGCAGTTCTTTGTCTTTATCTAGGCTTGAGCCCTCCTGAGCTTGAGTCACCAGTACAAACTCAGAAGACAACAATGCTGTCCTTGTTCAGGTCATGGTTAGGCAGCCATGGTTTAAAAGTCTTCATGCTGCATGCACTTTTCTATTTCTGCTGGCTCTAGACGGAAGTGACATGCACGCCCTCACAAGCAGCTGCCAAAGACCTAGCTCTACTTTTGCATAATATTTATCCTAAGTGAAAACCTCGCAAAATATGCTTATTTTTGCCATTCTATTGGTTATAAGAGAAAAGAAAGTTGAATACATGGAAGGAATGAAAAGGAACGACAGTAAAAAAAAAAAAAAAAAAAGAAAGAAACCAAGCATCTTAATTAAAAATGAGTGAAGATTCTGAGTCATCATGAAACACATACAGAGAGATTAAAACCATCACATACCTCTGGTTTCCTGTGCCTTTTAATAGCAAGACTGATGCTACTTCACTGGTTCGAATTGGAGTAGCAGCATGCTGGCCAGGATTTGGAACCACAGGGACACTACCCCACTTCTGAGGGGAACACAGTTGTGTAGCCCTTTGGGAAAATTGTTTCTCAACAGTAGTTCTCAGCCTTCCTCATCCCGCGATCCTTTAATATATGTTTAATATCATCACATTGTGGTTATCCCCAGCCACTCCATTGCTACTTCATCCGTGCAATTCTATTACTGTATGAGTCATAATGGCAATATCTGTGTCGTCTGAAGGTCGGAGTAAGTCCTGTGAAAGCAGCGTCATTCTTCCCACCCAAGGGGTTGAGACCCACAGGTTGAGAACCACTGTTTGTCAGTTACCTACACTGCTAAACATACATTTATGAACTGGTCAAGAATTATTATCTTTTGTATTTACCGAATGAATTGGAAACTTTTATCTACTCAAATACTGGCAAGTGAATCTGTGTAACATTTCAAGGTCTTGGAAGGAAGCAAGATATCCAGCAAGAACACAAAGTGCAATTAACCTCTCCAGCCAAACACCATTGTGTGATAAGAAGTCTTAAGTACTTATTGCTATGTGAAATAAGCCAATGTGAAAATGCTATGTCCTGTGTAATTACAACTCTGTGAGATTCTTGGAGAGGGGAAGCTTAAGGGGACAATAAAAGTGTCAGCGATAATCGGGGTGTCAACAGGAAGGACATAATGATGAACAGGTGGAGACAGAGAATGCCTGAAATAGTGAAACTATTCTATAGTGTGCCGGGATGGTAGAAACCTATTATGTTGTTTAAACCCATGGAACACATAATGAAGAGTAAGCTTTAATGTAAACTTCTACTGATGTTAACCATTAAGTGACCATGTAGGTTCGTTAACTCTAAGGAATATACTGCATTCTTGCAAAATGTTAGCAAGAAGAGAAAACAGCTTAAAGAGAAGTAGGGGAAGAGGGGTGGATGGGATGACGGCCATACAGAAAACAGTTTTGCATATGTATGTGGTGTATGTTTATATGCATATTACCAGTATTGGACATATATGTGCAGGTGTGAATCCACATGTGTGCCTATGCATGTAGAGGCCCGAAGTTAACCCCACATGTCTCCATTATTCTTCACTTTATCTATTGAGCCAAGATCCCTTGCAGAACGCAGATCTTGCAGCCCGTGGCTGCCTGCTTTGCAGTTTGCCAGGGCATCCCGTGGCCCTGACTTCTGGGTTCTGAAATTACAGGCACCTGCCACAACTGCTCAACTTTTTATGTGGATTCTGCAGATCCCAACTTGAAGCAGCAAACATTTGATCTACTGAGCCATCACCCAAGCCCAGACAGTTTTTTTTCTCTCTCTCTCAAATTTTCTGTGAAACCTAAAATAGCTTTAGAAAAATACAGTCTAGTAAGTCGTCTAAGTGGAGAGAAAATAAGTTGGTTCTCAGAAGTGTGGGACTGTCTCTTGAAA
Organism: Rattus rattus; assembly: GCF_011064425.1. Lineage (NCBI taxonomy): Eukaryota > Metazoa > Chordata > Mammalia > Rodentia > Muridae > Rattus > Rattus rattus. The sequence goes on from NC_046154.1 coordinate 216,100,879, forward strand.
ATGTCAAGTGTTTCACATCGGCCACTTCACACTTGTCCCCTGCTTGGTCTGATTAACTGTGCAGAATGAGGAAATCAGGGTCACTTGGGTCTGAGTGAGAAGGATTTCCCTGAAATATACAAAAGTAGCCTTTCTACTTCTTCCTGTGACATGAGATAACAATGTATGCTACATCTAATATTTCAGAGTAAGTTCGGGGGTCTCGTGTCTAGGACCCTGAGATCAAATCTCTATTGAAATTAAGGCTAGGTATGTCGAAGTGATCCTGTCAGTTCTGCAGCCACGGACATAGCATGGAGATTTCATAGGCTATAACTAACTATGTTCACTTTTTAGAAATTTATAGCTTGGAAGATTCCATCTGTATTATCAAAGTTAGAGCCAAAGTGTACCCCCCTGAATGCCTGTTTTTAATAAAAGGGTGGAATTTTGGTATTAACATGTTCGTGGTGAATATCTATAATTGTGGATTTCTTACTGATAAGAAGTCTAGAGTGAAGACTCTTACATTACTGGGTAACGAATATGAAGCAGATATCTTAATATCATAGTCAAATGTCATCGTGTCCATCTGGGGCAAACCGAATGTGTTGCAGAGACCATAACACTTGCGTCTCGTGCTTCAAATCTAATTGTCACCAGGAAGGATTCTCACCGGATTGCTGCTGTTTCTGCAACCCTTGTCTGCATTCCTGCAGGGTGTGAATCTGCCTTTCTCTTTTCCTGTGAAATTCCAGCATGATGCTTCAGACTGGAAGCTCCTCCAGCATTATTTTTAAGATCCACTTGCAGCTCAAGTGCTGATCTCAGTGTGTGTTTAATAAATACATGTGCTTGAGAATGACAGTACCCATATTTCTGAAGTCTCTGAAATTATATTTCTGAAGTATTTTAAGTAGTGACATAACTACTTAAAAATGAGTCTATAACAAATAAAAGGATACAAAAATACTGTGGAGTCCATTGCATGCTGGTCAATGATTCCTGAACATGAAGAATGTCCTAGAGTGGTTGATATATCTACTGTCACTATATTGGATAAAACTGACTTTCCCTTACTCAGCAGATATAAGTGATAATTCAGTTGTTAGCCTTTAGTACAGTGACTAGGATATCATTCATTCATTCATTCATTTTTTAATTAATAAAATAAAATATAAAAACTATCACCTCAGGGATGGGCAAGAAAAACCAACAGAAGGAAAAGAGCCCAAGAAAAGGCACAAGATTCAGAGACCCAGTCATTCACACACTCAGGAGTCCCTTGAAAATACCTTGAATTCTTTTTGGGTATGTTTTTATTTTGTTTTCATGGTTTGGTGGGAGGGAGGTTGTGGTTGTATTTTTTATTTTTAGGTAAGAATTTAAAGTTGTATGGGTAGGGAGGGGAAGAGGATCTAAGGGGATTTGGGGGAGTCTGTGACAAAAATTTATTTAAATTTAAAAACTTTTAAATAATAACAATAAAATATAATTAAAAGATGATTCAGGGAGTAATTTTAGCATCTTAATGACACAATCCCTTTTCTCCTTAAAGGCAGTGAGAAATCAGGATATGTAATCCCCAAGAGTTAGCTGCTACAGGTGATATTTAACCAGTTCTTACCTGGATTTCAAGAATAAAAACAGAATTTTCCAAAAAATTTCTTTTATGAATGAAGTCCAATGCTGAATTTATTTTATTGCTATATATCTTATGTTTTCTTATTCATTACATTTGTTCATGAGCAGACACAGTATCATAATTTACTGTATTGTGATATGATGCCATAACCACTGCATTATAATGATGTCCAATGCCTTTCTCTTTGACTTGAATGTAATCCAAATTCTGTGCCAGCATCCTCCGACGAGACCTTCATCACTCTCGTTTATCAACACTGCTAGTTGATTTCTGCTTTAGCTGAACATCCTTGTGTGCTTTCAAACATCACTGGAGCCCTTGGTAACGGCAATCCTTCGTATTGGCTGCTGTTTGAGAAAGGCATTTTGTAAAAAATCATTTTGTTATTCTTTATCATTTGTATTGTGTGTGGATATATGTACTGTATACTTCATATTGTTATTTTTCTTTATGTGTTTGTGTGTCTGTGTGGTATATGGACTATGTATTCCATTTTGTTATTCTTCATTGTGTGTGTGTGTGTGTGTGTGTGTGTGTGTGTGTGTGTGTGTGTGTAGAATGAGGGGAGGTATATACACTATGCACTTCTAACTGCTGAGTCAGGTTTCTTTCCACATTCTTTTTTTAGTGGATAATTATGTATTTACATTTCAAATGTTATCCCCTTGCCCAGTAGCTCCCTCTCCCATACCCCCTCTCCCTGCTTCAGTGAGATGGCTACCCCTCTCAACCACCCCCTCTCATCTCAACATCCTGGCATTCCTCTATTCTGGGGAAATGAACCTTCACAGAACCAAGGGCTTCTCCTCCCACTGATGCCAGACAATGCAATCCTCTGCTACACATGCAGCTGGAGCCATGTGTCCCTAGATGTGTACTTTTTGGTTAGTGACTTAGTTACTGGAAGCTCTGGGGGGTCTGGTTGATTGATACTGTCATTCTTCCTATGGGGTTGCAAACCCCTTCAGCTCCTTTTAGACCTTTCTCTAACTCCCCCATAGGGTCCCCATGCTCAGTCAGATAATTAGTTGCAAGCATCTTCATATGTATCAGTTAAGGCTCTGGCAGAACCTCTCAGGAGACACCCATATCAGGCTCCTGTCAGCAAGCACTTCTTAGCATCAGGAGTAGGGACTGGGTTTGGTGGCTACATATAAGGTGGAGCATCCACATTTTGGTCTGCCTTCTCAAGCTTCATTTGGTCTGTGAATTATATCCTGAGTATTCAGAGTTTTTGGGCTAATATCCACTTATCAGTGAGTACATACCAGGTATGCTCTTTTGTGACTGGGATACCTTACTCAGGATGATATTTTCCAGTTCCATACATTTGCCTATGAATTTCGTAAAGTCATTGTTTTTGATAGCTGTGTAGTGTTCCATTGTGTAAATGTATCACATTTTCTGTATCCATTCCTCTGTTGAAGGGCATCTGGGTTCTTTCCAGCTTCAGGCTATTATAAATAAGGCTGCTATGAACATAGTGGAACATGTGTCTTTGTTGTATGTTGGAGCATCTTTTGGGTATATGCCCAAGAGAGGGATAGCTGGGTCCTCAAGTAGTACAATGTCCAATTTTCTGAGAAACCTCCAGACTGATTTCCAGAGTGGTTGTACCACATTGCAATCCCACAAACAATGGAGGAGTGTTCCTCTTTCTCCACATCCTCGCCAGCATCTGCTGTCACCTGAGTTTTGATCTTAGCCATTCTGAGTGGTGTAAGGTGGAATCTCAAGATTGTTTTGATTTGCATTTCCCTGATGACTAAGGATGTTGAACTCTTTAATGCTTCTTGGCTATTTAATATTCCTTAGTTTTAGAATTCTTTGTTTAGCTCTGTACTCCATTTTTAATAGGGTTATTAGATACTATAGAGTCTAACTTCTTGAGTTCTTTGTATATATTAGATATTAGTCCTCTATCGGATGTAGGATTGGTACAGATATTTTGTCATAATCTGTTGGTAGCCATTTTGTCCTATTGACAGTGTTCTTTGCCTTACAGAAGCTTTGCAATTTTATGAGGTCTCATTTGCTGATTCTTGATCTTAGAGCATACGCCATTGGTGTTTTGTTCAGAAAATTTTCCTCTGTACCATGTGTTCTAGGCTCTTTTCCACTTTCTCTTCTATTAGTTTCAGTGAATCTGGTTTTATGTGGAGGTCCTTTATCTACTTGGACTTGAGCTTTGTACAAGGAGATAAGAATGGATCAATTTGCATCCTTATACATGCTGACTACCAGTTAAACCAGCACCATTTGTTGAAAATTCTTATTCCACTGGATGGTTTTAGCTTCTTTGTCAAAAATCAAATGACCATACATGTGTGGGTTCATTTCTGGGTCTTCAATTCTATTCCATTGATATACCTGCCCATCTCTGTACCAATTCCATGCAGATTCTATCACTATTGCTCTATCACTATTGCTTGAGATCAGGGATGGTGCCTCCCCAAGAAGTTCTTTAATTGTTGAGAATCATTTTCACTATCTCTGATTTCTGTCATTCCAAATTAATTTGGAAATTGCTCTTTCTAACTCTGTGAAGAATTGAGTTAGAATTTCGATGTGGATTGCATTGAACCTGTGAATTGCTCTCAGAAAGATGGCCATTTTTACTATATTAGTCCTGTTGATCCATGAGCATGAAAGATCTTTCCATTTTCTGAGATCTTCAATTTCTTTCTTCAGAGACTTGAAGTTCTTGTCATATAAACATTTTACTTGTTTAGTTAGAGTTACACCAAGGTATTTTATATTATTTGTGACTATTGTGAACATTATCATTTCCCTAATTTTTTTTCTCAGCCTGTTTATCCTTTCAGTAGAGGAAAGGTACTGATTTGTTTGGATTAATTTTATATTCACCCCCTTTGCTGAAGCTGTTTATCAGCTGTAGGAGTTCTCTGGTGAAAATTTTGGGGTCACTTAAATATACTATCATATCATCAGCAAATAGTGATATTTTGAATTCATCCTTTCCAATTTGTTTCCCTTTGACTTCTTTTTGTTGTCTAAGTGTTCTGGTTAGGACTTCAAGTACAATATTGAATAAGTATGGAGAGAGTGGGCAGCCTTGACTAGTCCCTGCTTTTAGTGGGATTGCTTCAAGTTTCTCTGCATTTAGTTTGATGTTGGCTACTGGTTTGCTGTATATTACTTTTATGATGTTTAGATATGGGCCCTGAATTCCTAATCATTCCAAGACTTGTATCATGAAAGAGTATTGAATCTTGTCAAATGCATTCTCAGCATCTAATGAGATAATCATGTGCTTTTTTTTCTTTGAGTTTGTTTATATAGTAGATTACATTTTGTATATTGAACCATCCCTGCATATTTGGGATGAAGCCTACTTGATCATGGTGAATAATGTCTCTGATGTGTTCTTGGATTCAGTTTGTGATAATTTTATTGAGTATTTTTGCATCGATATTCATAAGGGAAATTGGTTGGAAGTTCTCTTTCTTTGTAGGGTCTTTGTGTGGTTTAGATATGAGTGTAATTGTGCCTTCAAAGTACAAGTTGGGTAGTGTTCCTTCTGTTTCTATTTTGTGGAATAGTTTGAAGAGTACTGGTATTAGGTCATCTTTGAAGGTCTGATATAATTCTGCACTACACTGATCTGGACCTGGGCTTTTTTTGATTGGGAAACTTTTAATAACTGTTTCTATATCTTTAGGGGTTTTGGAGTGTTTAGATGGTTTATCTGCTCCTGATTTAACTTTGGTTCCTGGTATCTGTCTAGAAAATTGTCCATTTCTTATAGAATTTCCAGTTTTGTTGAGTATAGGCTTTTTTAGTAGGATCTGATCTTTTTCTTTTTTTAAATTTCCTCAGTTTCTGTTGTCAAGTCTTCCTTTTCATTTCTGATTTTGTTCATTTGGATACTGTCTCTGTGCCCTCTGGTTAGGCTAAGCGGTTACCTATTTTTTTGATTTTCTCAAAGAACCAGTTCCTAGTTTTTTGATTCTTTTTGTATAGTTCTTTTTGTTTCTACTTGGTTGCTTTCAGCCCTGAGTTTATTTCTTGCCATCTATTCCACCTGGTTGTATTTGCTTCTTTTTGTTCTAGAACTTTCAGATGTGCTGTCAGACTGCTAGTATAGGCTCTCTCCAGTTTCTTTGGGAGACACTCAGAGGTATGAGTTTTTTCTTGACTCTGCTTTCATTGTGTCCCATAAGTTTGCGTATGCTGTTTCTTCAGTTTCATTAAAATCTAAAAAATCTTTAATTTATTTCTTTATTTCAAGCTATCATTGAGTAGAACATTGTTCAGACTCTATGTGCATGTGGGCTTTCTGTTATTTTGTTGTTATTGAAGACCAGCTTTAGTCTGTAGTGATTTGATAGGTTGCATAGGATTATTTTGAACTATCTGTGGAGGATTGTTTTCTGTCCAATTATATGGTCAATTTTGAAGAATGTACCATGAGGTTCTGAGAAGAAGGTATATTCTATTGACTTTAGGATTAAATGTTCTACAGATATCTGTTAAATCCATTTGTTCATAACATCTGTTAGTTTGACTGTGTCTCTCTTTAGTTTCTGTTTCCATGATCTTTTCCTTGATGTCAGTGGGGTGTTGAAGTCTCCTAATACAATTGTGTGAGGTGCAATGTGTGCTTTGATCTGTAGTAAAGTTTCTTGTATGAACATGGTACCCTTGCCTTTGGAGCATAGATGTTCAGAATTGAACGTTCATCTTGGTAGACTTTTGTTGTTGTTGTTGAGTGTTAAGTGTCCTTCTTTATCTTTTCTGATAGATTTTGGTTGAAAGTCGATTTTATCCAATATTAGAATGGCTATTTCAGTTTATTTCTTGGGACCCTTTGCTAGCCTTTTACTCTAAGGTAGTATCTGTCTTTGTCACTGATTCGTGTGTGGTTTGTTTTGTTGTTGTTGTTGTTTTATTTTGTTTTGTTTTGTGGTTTTTCTATTTTTTTTGTTTTTGTTTTTGTTTTTGTTTTTTTATGGTGCAAACTGCTGGGTCCTATTTACATATCTAGACTGTTAGTCTATGTCTTTTTATTGGGGAATTGAGTCCATTGACGTTAAGTTATTAAGGAATAGTAATTGCTGATTCCTGTAATTTTTGATGTTAAACGTGTAATTATGTTTGTGAGGCTATTTTCTTTGGGGTTAGTTGAAAGACGATTAATTTATTGCTTTTGCTAGGGTGTAGTTTCCCTCTTTGTGTTGGAGTTTTCCATCTATAATTCTTTGTAGAGCTGTATTTGTGAGAAGATATTGTGAAAATTTGGCTTTGACATGGAATATCTTGGTTTCTCCAACTATGGTCATTGAGAGTTTTGCTGGATATAGTAGTCTTGGGTAGAATTTGTTTTCTCTTAGGGTCTGTATGACATCTGTCCAGGATCTTCTAGTTTTTATCATCTCTGTTGAGAAGTCTGGTATAATTTTCATATGTCTGCCTTTATATTGACCTTTTTCCCTTACTGCTTTTAATATTCTTCCTTCATTTTTTTGTGTTTGGTGCTTTAACTGTTATGTGACAGGAGAAATTCCTTTTCTTGTTCAATCTGTTGGGAGTTCTGTAGGCTTCTTGCATACTCATAGGCATTTCTTTCTTTAGGTTATGAAAGTTTTCTTCTATGATTTTGTTGAAGATATTTACTGGCCCTTTTAGTTGGTAATCTTCGGTCTCTTCTATATCTATTATCCTTAGCTTAGGTTTGATCTTTTTATTGTGTCCTTGATTTCCTGGATGTTTTGGGTTAGGATGGCTAACATAATACAAAAGTATTTTGCATTTTCTCTGAGTGTTTTTTTCAAGGTTTTCTGTGATATCTTCTGCCCCTGAGAGTCTTTCTTCTATTTCTTGTATTCTATTTGTGATACTTATATCTATGACTCCTGATCTCTTCCCTAGGTTTTCTATCTCCAGGGTTGTCTCTCTTTGTGATTTCTTTATTGTTCCTATTTCCATTTTTAGATCCTAGATGCTTTTGTTCAATTCCTTCAACTGTTTGATTGTATTTTACAGTAATTCTTTAAGGAATTTTTGTTTTCCTTCTTTAAGGGCTCCTACTTGTTTACCTGCATTGTCCTGTATTTCTTAAGATATTTATGCCCTACTTAAAGTCCTCTATCATCAACATGAGATGTGATTTTAAATCAAAATCTTGCTTTTCTGGTGTGTTGAGGTATCCAGAACTTGCTGTGGTGGGAGAACTGGGTTCCAAAGATGGCAATTGGCCTTGGTTTCTGTTACTTAGTTTCTTGCCCTTGCCTCTTTCTATCTGCAAATCTCTTGTTTTAGCTCTCTTGCTGTCTCTGACTACAGCTTGTCTGTCCTGTAGGCCTTTAAGCCTGTGATCTTAGGAGTCACTCCTGGGAGACTAGCTCTCTCTGGGTAGGTTTTGGGTCCTGAGGGCTGTGGAACAGCCTTACCTCTGGGACCAGATGGAGACCAGAAGAATCAAGTAATATCTTTCATCTATAAATTATGTTACTAGATAAAGAGATGATAGATACATAATTATAAGTTCCTTACTGATAGACAGACAGATGGATAGATAGATAGAACTACCAGGCATTATCAAGTGAGTTGATTAGAATTTTCTAAAACATCACATTTATGTATAAAGTTTTCACAATGAAATTTAAATTTCATTCAATTACAGCATAATAGAAACTGAAAAAACCCACAATTCTGTGAATGTCCTTACCAGATATATGATGTAGTTATATTTCTCTTTTAAAAATTATTTATCATGGGAATAGTATTGTAAACTGCATGCATCTACCAATCCTTAGATTGGATTTTATTCACAATCTATGGCACATATGGGTAGTTTGCCCTCTACGTTTTCTCTCTTCTATCTTTTCCATGCCATATACAATTGGTTTTAGGGTTTTTGGTTTGGTTTGGTTTTTGGGTTTTCTGTTGTTTTTGTTTTGCTTTTTTTTCTTGCCTTTAGAAATCACCTTGGTAGTAAAGTCTTCCTTTACTGAGGACTCAACACTGTACCCTGTACAGGAGCAGAAGGAGTGATTTAAAAGCTGTTCCAGAGGTAAATGAAGAAGCCAAAGAGAGAGGTTTAGTAAGATAATATCAATAGTCCACCGTTCTTAACTTGATTTCATTTAAATTTGAATCCATTTAGTTCTTTTCCTTTAAAGAAAGCAATTCTCTGAACTTCATCAATTTTGAAATGTGACATAAATGGTCATATTACAATTTATAAGACAAAGAAGCCTTAGAGATGGTTGATTAGATAGCCAGTTTTAGCTAAACCACTTACTTTACTAATTTTTTATTAAAAGGAATGTCTGTGGGGCAGGATTTGTGTAAAGAGGTCTGTGGGACAGCCTTAGCTCTGGGCACAGATGGAGACTGGAATGATCCTGTCCTAGGTTGTGTCCTGTCACAGGTGTTTCCTGTGTCCTGTGTGCTCCCGCCGGTTCCCTCTTTGGACAGTGGTGGTCTCAACTGTGGTCTTAGGAGTGATAGCACTCCTGGGAGACCAGCTCTTTTGGGGCAGGATTTGGGTAAGGAGGGATGGGGGACTGCCTTAGCTCTGGGCTCAGATCTCTTTTCCCATTGTTATTGCTGACTTTCTACTCACCTTCAGCTCCACTTCACCCTTGTTTCTTGAGAGAAGCATTGTCCAATTTCCTAGCTGAAAATTTTATCCCCTTTGTTATCCATTCTCACACAGTACCCTCTCATGCCCTCCATTACCTGTAGTTAAGATCTTTGATGATAAAATACATATATATATATATACATGCATATATATGGTATATATGGTATTTATTTGTACTGAAAAGACTCCCTCACTCACTATGCCTGGGCTTCAGAAGCAGAGAAAGTCTCTTGAGATTTTGAAAGGCAGTCATTATTTGCCCAGTTAGTAGATTAAGTTTTTAAAAAAACATGAATAGAAACTATAGCAAGAATGGTATTTAAAGGTTATAATCTTTAATAAATTCATTAAAATAGTTATCCAAAATTTAAAGTATGTTTCTAATTACAGTAGCCTCTTATCTTTTATTCTTAGGTAAACATTATTTGAAAGTAATCCCTTCTTTTGTAGTTAGAATGTTAAATACTTTTCTGAAAGAATTCTACGCCATCTGACTTCTAAGTAGCAATCCTCTGACTTTATCATGAAGAAGTTAAAGACTGTATATACACAATTAAACATAGAACTGTTTATAAAAGGGCCAATAATTTTGATGCATTTATTTATAAGTAACTTCGTAGATTGATAACTAGTTCCATACATAGACTTGTAAACCTTCTTACCTATGATCTCCAGTTTTTAAAAAAAAATCAATAGTCTTTCTTGGTGATGGATCCTGTGTGTTATTGTGCTAACATGTGAAGTAAGATATGCCCATTAGTGTAATAGTGGCCAGATTGCTATGGGGTAACCAACTGTTCTCTTCATTGGATTTGAGACTTGCTCTGCAGGAGGGAATTTATGCCTAGTATTATATTATAATAATGGTAAAAACCCGTAGTTGGAAACCAGGGACCAAAGAGCTACTGATGTTGTTTTGCTAAATAGTCATGTTTTCAAGCAATTTTCTAGATACGTATGTTTAAATCTGCAAATTTGTGCTGACCTCAGCTTGATCAGAGAGACCTCCTTAAGGAGAGGAACTATTGGCAGATGATGGCTGCTTGGAGAAGGGAGAATCACTTTTCTTTGGGAGTGATTATCCAGAGGGTGCCCGCGTGCATATGGGCAACACTAATTAGACTTATGAGGTCAGTTGGAAGGGGAAGGTATAAAGTTGAGAGGGAGATTTGGTGGGGATTGGAGGGAGTTAGGGAAAGTTAGAGGGAAGGAGTTGGGGTACATATGGTCAAGACATATTAAATACATGTATGGAATTTCAAAAACTAAATAAAGTATTATTTAAAAAGGAAAACATCCATGTCATTTTCATAGCATCCATTAATTATATTACTATCAGCCATCAATAGTAACCATAAATTGTTACTCTGTTATTAACTTCTTATCTTCACAGATGGATGGATGCTGCTTCTACAGATTTAGTGCTTCCTATTTATTACACTATCCTGAGTCAAGCACAGAGTTCATGAATAACCTAGCTAACTTTTGCTATATAAGACAATTACTAGTTATTTTATTGAATAAAATGGTTAAAAAAAGAAAAGAAATGCCAGCAGATAGTCTTGATTCTCCTGCTTCCATTGAGAATGGAAAATGACTGTGGAAATGATGATGGAATTTGCACAGTGGGCTAGTGACAGGCAGAATTTTCCAAGGGGAACTGATATTTGTTTAACCAATTCCAAGTCATAATTTTAATAAGTGCTTATCTCATTTTGTACTCCTGACAAGCTCATAAGATTATAACTGTTGTTATTATTCTGATGTTAGAGAAAACCAAGCCTAGATTTTCAAAAAATTACACAAGTTTTGTGTTCATAGGAATATTCAATGAAATTTAAAATATATTTCCCAAATCTACATATCCGTAATACTCTCTTGCTAACCCAATCTATGGCGGAACACTAGGCTGTGCCACTGATAACCAACTTGAGTACATCGATACCTCTCCAGAATTCAGTCTTGTTTGTTCTATTAGTTGATATGTGATGTGATGCATACACTATTAAAATGTCGCACAGACAGGTTCATTACCCTCAGAATTCTCTATGACTTTCTTTTATAACAACTACTGATCCTATGGTCCATAGTTTTGCCTTTTTCTCGAATGCCAATATCACTGACTCACACAGCTGGACATTCGCAGTTTGTGGTTGTTGTTGTTGTTGTTGTTGGTTTGTTTGCTTTTGCTTAGCAGTATCTTCTGGATTTCTCCATGAACTTTCATGGTTTATAATCCACTTCTTTTTTTAATCCCAAATTAACGTTACATTTGAGCAGTGGTTTTCCACCTTTCTAATGCTGTGATCCTTTAATACAGTTCCTCATGTTCCTCATGTTGCAGTGATCCCAAAGGATAAAATTGTTTTCAATGCTAATTTATAACTGTCATTTTGCTACTGTTATTAGTCACAATGTCAATATCTGTGTTTTCTGATGGTTTTATATGATCCCTGTGAAAGTGTAATTATACACCAAAGGGGTTACAACCCACAAGTTGAGAACCATAGCATTAGAGGGATGTAACACAGTTCATTTTCCAACTCATGTACTGAAGGACACCTTAACTACTTTCAGGTGTGTTCACTGTAAATACTGCTGCAGTGAACACTTGTGTAAGTATTGCCTGGTCATATGATTCTAACCCATATGGGTAACTATAGTGAAGGCCAACTGCTAGACCATATATACTCTTGTACATTGTATTTTAAGGAATTTCAAATTCTTTTCTAATGAGTTTGAACAATCTTGCTTTCCCTTAACTAAAATGTAAGAATTTTATTGTGCCATCTCCTGGCCTGCATTTGGCATTTTCAGTATTTTCATTTTAGATGTTTGAGCAAGATTTTAGGACTATTATGTTTTTCCCTGTTCCACAATAACATGCAATATCAAGTATCTTTTCATTTTTTTATTTGGTGTTTTATATTTCCTTTTGACAAGCTGCACATTTTAGTCTTTTTCTCCTTTATTAACCTATGTATTTCTTTATTATTAGCACTTATATGCCCTCTATAAACATTTGGTGAGTTATTATCAAGAAATGTCTTCATATATGTTTTCTTCCATTCTATGACTTGTTTTTTATTATGTTTTACTTCAAGAGTTTTAAATATAATGAATTCCTATTTATAAATTATTTAATTTTTCCTGTATTTTTACATCAAGAAAGTTATTGTCAGACATAAGGTTATGTACTTTTTCATTAATGAACTTTTAGAAATTTAATAATTTTGCATTTTACATTACATTAATCACCACAAGGATTAAGATCACATAATTCAAAGTCCCCATCCAGTAGTCCAGAGAGATAAAAAAAATTGAAAACTGAACCACCATAACTCTTTGAATTCACAAGAGAGCCCCCACATTGCACGTGAAGAAGTAAAATATGCAGTACAGCTCTCTGAAAATGTGACTATAAAATACATACTCAACAAACACAGAAACCAGCACCTAGACCTATATTCCTCTCAATTCCAGATGCTAGATGGCAATGTAAAATGTAATAACAGCACAATATGTCCCCACTAGGGCATGGCTATCCTACTGCAGCAGGCCATGAATAATCAAGCATAGCTAAAGCACAAGAAAAAGACCTCAAAACTAACTACTTGAAGAGGGTAGAAGTCTTACAGAGAGTTAATGAATGAATACTCCAAGTAATCCAAGAAACACAACCAAGCAATTAAAGGAAATGAATGAATTCCCCAAAGAAAGCCAAGAACATGCAAACGGTTGAAGGCAACAGATAAAACTGTCCAAGACCTGAAAACAGAAATATTAGCAATAAATAAAACACAAACTAAGAGAATTCTGGAAATCAAAATTTTAGAATTCAAACAGGAACTACAGAGAACACATACAGAACACAGGAGATGGAAGAGAGAATCTCAGAAACTAAAGCTACGATAGAAGAAAGCTCTACTTTGGATAAATTGTTAAATTTTAAAAATTCCTGACACAAAACATCTAGAAAATCTGGGACACTATGAAAAGGCCAAACCTTATCCATAATAATTGCAAAAAATGAAGGAGAAGAATCCCAAATCAAAGGTCCAGGAAATATTTTCACTGAAATCATAGAAAAAAAAATAACCTAAAGGAGGGAGTACCTATCAAGGTACAAGAAGCATAGAGAATGCCAAATAGATTGACCAATAAAAGAAAGTTCCCTTGTCACATAATAATAAAGACACCAAACATACAGAACCAAAAAAAGAATATTAAAAGTTGTGAGTTGAAAAGATCAAGTAACACATAAAGCCAGACCCATTAGAATAACACCCACTTCTCAATGGAGACTGTAAAAGACAAAACGACTTAGTTGTGCTACAGACTCAAAGAGATCAAGGATGCTATCCCAGACTACTCTAGCCAGAAAACCTTTCAATCACTATGGATGGAAAAGTATAATATTCCATAATAAACTCAACTTTAAACAATATCTATCTGAAAATACAGCCTTACAGAAGCACTAAGAGAAAAACCCCAACCTAAAAAGCTTCATGACACCCAAGAAAACACAAGAAAAATATAATCTCACATGAGGAAAACCAAAAGAAGGGAAACACATACACATTCACAAACACACGTAACACCACCACCAACAACAACAACAACAACAAAATAAAAGGAATTAGCAACCATTGGTCATTGATATCTCTCAATATAAGTATTCTCAATTTTCCAATAAAAATGCACAGATAACAGAATGGATGCAAAAACACGATCCCTCTCTCTGCTGCATCTAAGTAACACATCTCAATATCAAAGATACACATTACTTCTGGGTAAAGTGTTTGAAAAATATATACTAAGCAAATAGACTCAATAGTATAAGCATTTTAATATCTAATAAAATAAACTTCCAACCAAAATTAATCAAAAGAGATTCAGAAGGAGGACAGTACATACTCATCAAAGAAAAAAATCTGCCAAAAGGCCATTTGAATTCTTATTATCTATGCCCCACATACAAGGGCACCCAAGTTTATAAAAGAAACACTACTACAGTTTAAATCATGTATAGATCTTTACAAACTGATAGTGGGAGACTTCAATACTCCACTCTTCAATACCACACTCTTAGCAATGGACAGGCTATCCAGACAGAAATCAAACAGAAAAATAGGGGAACTAACGATGTTAGAAGACAAATGGATCTAACAGGTATTTACAGAACATTTCACACAAATGCAAAAGAATATAACTTCTCAGAACCTCTCAGAAAACTTTTTCCAAAATTACAAAATACTCAGACATAAGGCAAGTTCCACCAGATACAAGATAGTTGAAATAACGCCCTGCATTTCATCATACCGCCATGGAATAAAGCTGAATATCAGCAACAGAAAGCTTACAAACTCATGGAATCTAAAAAAGTGCATACTGAATGAAAAATGAGTCAAGACAGAAATGAAGACCTTCTAGAGTTCAATTAAAATTAATGCATAACATATCCAAAGTTATGAGACACAATGAGCATGCTGCTAAGAGGAAAGTTCATAGCACTATATGCCTGCAAAAAATTAGAGAGATCTTGTACTAACAACTTAATAGTATGTGTGAAAGCTCTAGAACAAAAGAAAACAAACACACCCTAGAGAAGATGGTTAAAAAAATAATTAAACTGAAGGCCAAAGTCAATGAATTAGAAACAAAGGGAACAGTACAAAGACTCAATAAAACAAAGGATTGGTTCTTTTGGAAAGTCAACAAGATAGACAAACATTTTCCAAATAAGTTTAAAGACTGAGAGAGAATATTCAAATTAACAAAATCATAAATAAGAGGTGGAGGGCATAACAACAGACACTAAGGGGGTCCAGAGAATCCTAAGGACATATTTTTAAAGTCTATACTAAACTAAATTGGAAAAATCTAAAAGAAATGCATAATTTTCATGAAATCTACCTCTTACCAAAATTAAAGTTCAGAAAAACAGCTAAGTAGACTTACAATACAATATGAAATAGAAGTGGTCATTAAAATTCTCCCAACCAACAAAAGCCCAAGGCCAGATGGTTTTAGTGCACAATTCTCCCAGACTTTCACAGAGTCAACACCAAAACTCCTCAAATTATTCCACAAATTAGAAACAGAAGGAACATTGGTCAATTCATTTTATGAGGCCATAGCTATCCTGGTATTCAAACCACATAAAACTCCAACAAAGAAAATTACAGACCAATTTCCCTTACGAATATAGACACAATATATATACCTTCCAAACAGAATCTAAGGACATATAAAAAAAGATCTATCATGATCTTATAGGCTTCATCCCAGAGATGCAGAGATGGTTTAATGTACAAAAATCAGTAACTCTAACCAAACATATAAACAAACTAAAAGAAAAAACACATTATTTCATTGGATACTGAAAAAAAAACCCTTTGGTCATGCCCAACATCCCTTTATGATAAAAAATGAATGAGTGAATGAATGACTCCCCCACATAAAAATGACAAATGGGCCTTTCAGAATAGCCTTGAATAAAATACCTTGGGATAACTCTAAGCAGGAGAAAGACTTGTATAATAAAGTCTTTAAAGAAATTAAAGAAGATATCAAGACAAAATTATCTCCCATAAACATGGATTGGTAGGATTAGCATAGTAAGAACAACCATCCTACCAAAAGCCATCTAGAGATTGAATGAAATCCCCATCCAAATTTAAACACAATTCTTTACAGACCTTGAAAGAATAATACCCAACTTCATATGGAAAAACAAAAATACAGGAGCCTGATATAGCTGTCTCCTGAGAGGCACAGACAGAGCATGACAAATACAGAGGCAAATGCTAGCAGCAAACCATTGAACCGAAAACTGGGTCCCCATTGGTGGAGTTAGAGAAAGGATTGAAGGAGCTGAAGGGGTTTGCAACCCCATAAGAACAACAATGCCAACCAACCAGAGCTCCCAGGGACTAAACCACTACCCAAAGAGTACACATGGACAGATTCATGGCTCCAGCTGCATATGTAGCAGAAGATGGCCATGTCAGGCACCAATGTGGGTAGAAACCCTTGGTCCTGCCAAGGCTGGACCACCAGTGTAGGGGAATGTCAGGGTAGGGGGTGGTTGGGGAGAGGGAACACCATTATAGAAGAAGAGGGAGGGGGAAGGAATAGGGAGTTTATGGCAGGAAACCAGGAAAGGGAATAACATTTGAAATGTAAATAATAAAATCCAATAAAAATAATTCTGAATAAACAACTTCTGAAAGTATCACCATCACTGATTTTAGCTGTAGTGTAGAGCTATTGTAATAAAAGCTGCATGGTATTAGCATAAAAACAGATGTGTTGATCAACAGAATTGAATTGAAGACCCAGATAGATATCCACACACATCTGAACACTTGATAGTCGATAAGGAAGCAAGAAATACACACTGGGAGAAAAAGCATTTTCCAACAAATGGTACTACTGAAACTGGATGGCTACATGTAAAGAATATAAAGAGATCCATATCTATTGCCCTGTGTAAAACTCAAGTCAACTGAATCAATACTTCTACATAAGATCAGATGAGATGTACTACATGGGTGATAACATCAACAATTAATAAATGGGACCTCATGAAACCAAAACACTTCTATAAGGCAAAGTTTACCATCAATTGGTCAAAGCGGCAGCCTATGGAATGGAAAAAGGACTTTTATTTATTTATTTTTATTACAAACTCAGTATCTTTTAGATGTCTAATATCTAAAACATATAAAGAATTCAAGAAACTAGGTATCAAAAATTGAATAATTTAATTTAAAATGTGGTGCAGATGTAAATAGAATTTTCAACAGAGGAATCTCAAATATCTGAGAAATCCTTAGCCATCAAGAAAATGCAAATCAAAACTACTTTGAAATTCCATCTTACAGCTGTCAGAATATAATTAAGGTCAAAAAAATAAGGCACAGCTCAACTTGGCGAGGATGTGGGTGGAGCAAGGAAAACACTCCTCCAATGACGGTGAGAGTAAAAACTCGTACGGCCACTGTGGAAATGAATATGATTGTTCCTTAGTAAATTAGGAATCAATCTATGTCAAGACTTGGCTAAACCATGCTTGGGCATATAGCCAAAGAACACTCCATCCTACCACAAGGACATGTGTTCTACTACATTTACTGAAACTTTTATTCATAATAGCAAGAAACTGGAAACAAGCTAGATGCCTCTCAACTGAAGAATGAATAAACAAAATGTAGCACGTTTCACAATAGAGTCTTACTCAGCTGTTAAAAACAAATGACATCAAGAAATTTGCTGGCAAATGGATGAAAACAGAAATAAGTCATCTGGAATGAAGTAACACAGATCCCCCCCCCCAAAAAAAAACCCATAGTGTGTACCTGCTTATAAAAGCATGTAAACTGTAGATGGAGAGGTTAGGCAAAGTGGAGAAGTCTGGAGAGACTGTATGGATCTTTCTGGGACGGGGAAATAGAATAGATTTTATGATGGACTGGGATGTGTGTGAAGATGGGAGATGGAGCAGGCAAGCGGGCAGATGGGGTGGAGGGAGAGAATGTGGTGAGAGACATCTGGGATTAGGAGGCCAATAGTGGGCAGTATGGAAACATATTCCAGTGAAAACTGCCTCAGATTTATGAAGGTGATCCAAATGAGGACTCCTCTTAACAATGGAGAAGGAATCTCAAGTGGCCATCTCTTGTGGCCAGGCAAGGTTTCCAGTGAAAGGACTGGGTTGCATCATTTGTGTTGTTGGCAAAGGGGGGTCCCATGGTAATCCCCAAACAAAGTGGGCTATTGCTAAGAATAAGGGTTTCTCTCTGCAAAGTGACAGTGGGTGGGTGCTGTTGCAGAGGGCAACAACTAGACAACTCATTGAACATGAAAAGCCAAGCTGGTGCCTACATGGAGCCTTTGCCCTACATTATATTCTCTTTGCTGAGGGAAAGTTCTCTGCAGGCTACTAAAAAAGAAATGGTAACACTAACTCAGTCAGAAAACCTTTGACCTAAAATCTGTCCTGCCTGTACATATGCTAGGGTAACGGTGGCACAGAACCTCTGGAAGTAATCCAACCAATGTCTGATTTGACTGAAGACTCACCCTACAAGAAGGAACCCATACCCAACACTGCTTGAGTAACAAGAGTGAGAGACTAGATAGCCCAGAGATCCAGAATAAAACCACACATGACTGGTTTGAAAAAAATCAACAACATGATCTTAACGTTATTCTGCTATATTCATAGATCAGGGCCTTCTCATCATCAGAGAGGCTTTCTCCTGCTGGTGATGGGGATGGATGCAGAGATATGCTACCAGCCATTATGTAGAATGTCTAATTTGGAGAGCCAAAGGAGAAAGATTGTAAGAGTCAGAGGGGAAGGAGGACACCAGTAGATTATGGCCATTGAAACAGCTAAGCAAGGCACATACATGTTCACAGAGACTAAAGCAGCAAGCGGAGGATCTACACCACATCACACATAAAATATACACCTTATATAATAACTAATACACATACATATTAGCTATTAGCTTATTATTTTTATGGGATTCTTAACTAGGAGAGTGAGTCTCTGACTCTTATGTCTGCTCCTGGGACTATTTTGCACTTGTCGTGATGCCACGGCCAACTTTGATGTCATAGTTTTGTTTCAACCTATTACAATTTATTTTGTTGTGTTTGGTTGTTACCTCTTAGAAACCTGTTCTTTTCTAATGAGGGACAGAAATGGAGTGGATCTGGAGGGGAAGGGGAGGTGGAGAAGACCTAAGAGGAGTAGAGAGAGAGAGAAAACTATAACCAGAGTATATTTATGAGAAAAGAATTAATTTTCAATTTAAAATGAAAAGAATATACAATTATGTGTTTGCTTTGAGTCGTAAGGTAAACTGAGGCAGATAGACAAGGACAGATACCAGACCCAATTTGTTTTCTGACTTCTACAGTCCCACAGGCCCACAAATGAGCACACACAAACAGGCACAAAGACATGTATTCACAATTCACATGTGCTTGCAGACCCACACGTGTATACACAAACGCTCAGAGGGACAGACAGAGAGACAGACAGAGATGGAGACAGGGACAGAGGCAGCATTTCCTGCAGGTGCAGTGCTCTCTGATTTCAAAAGTACTTTAAAAGCACACCAATAAAGATGGTCTTGCACTGGTTATTTGCCAAGAATCTAAAGTGGCTTAGGCAGAATGGTAAGCTGCCTCACAAGAAAATAATTGGCTAAAGAATTTTTGTAAAGCAGTTCTTGGGAGAGGACTGAGAACAAAGCCCAGCAAGCTTTGGGGAATGATAGGGCTTGGGAGCCAGTGGTGCAGTGGCCTTCTGTAAGATCATTAGGGCATTCTACTCCACTGAAAGCTCTAACTCGAACCTCGGTAGTCATGTAATGTAGCAAATCCTGCTCTAACTGGACTGCTGAGCATCTCGGAATAAAAGACTGAGTTTGTGTAAGTCAGAATCTATTGTACAGTAGACATGGCTGAAGTCTCAACTATGAGAGTGAGACAACATCTCAAGTCCTCTCAACCAAGCATTTAGAGCTGACTCAATCTATCAGTCTGATATAAATTTTTCTGCAATAGTATCTTCTCTACTTGCTAATATCCTAGGATTGTTCACAGGAAGATACTTCTAGCTAAACAACACTCCCAAATCATTTGGTATTGTCTTTGTGAGTTGCAATTTGGAAGTACAGAATCTCCTTCTTTGTTGCTTCAAAAATCATCAGAAGTTTAAGTGCCACTTCACTCCTGAAACATAATATTACTGGTCATAGGTATTAAGTTCTGATGTTTCTCTTTTGTTAATAATCACTGTAATACTCTTCCAAATCCACTTTCACAGACCATATTTTTTCAGACCTCAAAATTCAAGGAATAACCCTTGAAGAAATTTCTCAGATGTTTGGAATATTTGTAAGTCAATTCCTAGAAAGGAAGTTTATGAAAAGAACAGAAGTAAAGAATTTATTGAGAATGGCAGGCAGTTAGGAGCAAATGGCTTAGCATGAAAGATCCAATGTGAACAACCAAACCCAAGTTAATCAAAAAGAAAAAAAAAACAGTAAAAGTTTATAAAAAACAGTGGTACATCTTCAAATACTTGCATAGGTTCAAGCATATTCTTTGGGAAAGAAAACAGATCTTTAAAGTGTGTAAAATAAAAAGGCTATTCTGATTGGGGATTTTTTTTTGGTTCATTATTAAAAATGGCTCTACCGGTATTAGACTATGATATGGGCACCATGCATTTGTTTTAACATACACATAAATGAATTTCATCCAGCTTGACTCACACACATTCAGAGCATGAGCCATAGAAGATTTTCCTTTCCTAACATTATTGTTAGATCTTATTTATTCTCAAAAGCTTGAGGTAAATGCTCAGTGGTGTGAAAACCTCACCAACACTGACATCCAAGTGAGGAGAGCAGATACGAATCCCAACTTGTCTTAGTGCCTCATCCTGTTCAAGCAAAATAAATTTTGAGCACATCCTTCACATCTTGTCCCCGTCTCCTCTTCAGTGAAGTGAGCCAAGCAATGTACTTCCTAAGAAAAAGACAGGTTGCTGGCAAACATGACTCTGACAAAGATCAAGCCAAGAAGAGTGACAAAATCTACCTTTATGGCCATCACTCTGTTTACAAAACCATGGTGTGCAGTCAGAGGGCAACCCTCTTTTTCTACTGCATTGGCTGGTGTCAGGGCTTACACACAAAACTCTCAGAGCCAGCCCACAACCCTGTAGAGGCATTCTTAAAATGCCAGGAAACTTTCCCTTGTATCTTATTTTGTTTAATATCTTATGTCATATCTTAGGGTGAGGATATTTCTATCACTGCCCATGAGGCTAAAGAGCCCTTCCAGCTTCCTTATAACTGACTATAGAAACGTGAGTATTATAGACTAAAAGCATGGGCAGTACCAGAAAAGAAATATGCTGGCAGCCAATCTACTCTACTTTTAGATGTTCTTACAAGAAATTTGTATTTTGTTATACTAATGCTTATATTCCTTTGCATTCATTTCTGTTCATCTCTTAAAGCCTTCCTCTTCCAGATGGGCTACAGAGCTAAGTCACTTGCTTTCCCTACAACCCACCTTAGCACTTGGTCATGGAATATTTGTTTGCAGCCATTCTGTGAGTGACACCTAGATTTGCACGGCAAATCACCTCTCTGCTTTCTGACATGCCCAAAGTACCTTCAGGTTCATGCCATTCTCAGGCACTAAAGATTTGCATGTGATCCAGGCATTTTTAATCAAAGAAGCATAGTGAGCTGGCTATAGTAATTTGCTTAAGGAACACAAAGCCCGAGCATTGCCAGAAATAATCCAAAAGTCAGATCTAGACACTCTTTAATAGGCGTTCATTTCTTGGCCATAGTCACTCCAAGTGGCAGATTTAACAGTCAGTGTAACAGTCTTAATTTGAGTAAAAGTTTAGTACAAAAGCAAGCTCAGCCATTAGGATGAACAAAGAGTATCCATGAGCCTGGGGACATCATGTGAGCAGGTAAACTCATTTTTACACCCCAAACAGCATTTTCTAAGAATTCTACCTGGATGCCCCAATGTGCGAGCTTTTCTAGCCTTAGGTTGAGTTTCTCCGACACTTGGAAGAGCCCAGTGAGGTCCTTTATCATGGCTACCCCAAGGACAGAAATGATTTAATTCTTTAAATATAATTCCTTGTTCTTAGCTTTCAGTCTGTATTTATTTTTCTTTTCCTGCACCATTATTTTTTACGACAAAACAATAATAAAAGAAGGAGCAGAAAACTGGTCCTACCTGAGTTTGAAGACTTTCTGGAGTTTTCTAATCTAGCAATTTTCTTCCAGTTCACATTCGAATTTATCCTACTAGCCTGACGCACTTTTCCTTTCCATTTTCTTTTAGTTCCATGCAAGCATCCACTGTGGATGGAGAATACTTTCACCATGCTCCTTGTCCTTCTTCCCTCTCTCATTACCTCATCCCTCATTTCCCTAGATAGTGTGCTTCTACTTACGTAGCATGTACACATACCTGATTTTATGCAGCGCTATAAAAATGCAGGAAGCACAAATGAGAGAAGCACATAAAATATTCATCTCTCTGAAATAGGTTTAATTTGCTTGCTGTGGTTATCTCCAGTGCTTCCACTTCCCTTCAAACACTGGAATGTCAGTCAATCTGCGGAAGTTTACTGTAAAAGCCAAGATGATGTGCACACCTTTAATCCCAAAGGTGTGGAGGCAAAGCCAGACAGAAGCCTGTTCCAGGACACCTAGGGTGACCCAGAGATCAGATTAACAAGCAAACAAACAATCAACAAACAAAAACAAAAAACACACCATTTTTCTTTCACTCAGGCCTCTTGTCGATTATCTAGTTTAGATCCACGATTTAGCTATTGGGGATTGTGCATGCAAAACATTCCCATTACTTTTCATTGGTATTGTTGCTTTCCTCGTATGTTTGAAAGTAGGGTTTCCACTAAGTATCCCAGAATGACCTCATGACCCACTTCTTCAGCCTCCTACGCACTGGAACTGCAGGTATGAGATGACACCTGGTTCACATTTTGAATTTTACATTTTCTCATATTCTGTCTTTTCATTTTTTTGGTTTGTTCTTTTTTGTAAATATTTGTTAGTCATTATTGTTTTTTAATTTAGTTTATACTATATAATTGAAACCCCACAGACATTTCCTTTAATAAAAATTTAGTAAAATAAATAAATAATTGGCTTAGCTAAACATGGCTATCTAATCAACCATCTCTAAGGTTTCTTTGTCTTGTAAATTGTAACGTGACCGTTTATGACATATGTCTAAATTGAAGAAGGTCAGACATTTGTCTTCTTTCAAGGAAAAGAACTAAATGAATTCAAATTTAAATGAAACCAAGTTAAGAACTGTTGATATTATCTTACTAAACCTCTCTCTTTGGCTTCTTCATTTACCTCTGGAATAGCTTTTAGATCACTCCTTCTGCTCCTGTACAGGGTACAGTGTTGAATCCTCAATAAAGGAAGACTTTGCTACCAAGGTGATTTCTAAAGACAAGAAAAAAAAAGCAAAACAAACTAACAAAAAAACCAAAAACCAAAAAACCAAACCAACCAAACGAAAAACCCTAAAACCAATTGTATATGGCATGGAAAAGATAGAAGAGAGAAAACATAGAGGGCAAACCACCCATATGTGCCATAGATTGTGAATAAAATCCAATCTAAGAATTGGTAGATTCAAGCAGTTTACAATACTATTCCCATGATAAATAATTTTTAAAAGAGAAATATAACTACATCATATATCTGGTAAGGACATTCACAGAACTGTGGGCTCTTTTTCAGTTTTTAGTTGCAATTATATGAAATTTAAGTTTTGTTATGAAACTTTATACGTAAATGTGATGTTTTAGAAAATTCTAATCAATTCTCTTGATAATGCCTGATAGTTCTATCTATCCATCTGTCTGTGTATCAGTAGGTAACTTATAATTATGTATCTATCATCTCTTTATCTAGTTACATAATTTATAGATGAAAGATATTACTTTTTTAAATCTTTATTAACTTGAGTATTTTTTTATCTTTATTAACTTAAGTATTTCTTATTTACATTTCGATTATTATTCCCCTTCCCGGTTTCCGGGCCAACATCGCCCTAACCCCTTCCCCTCCCCTTCTATATGGGCTTTCCCTCCTCATCCTCCCCCATTACCACCCTCCCCCAAACAATCATGTTCACTGGGGGTTCAGTCTTAGCAGGACCAAGGGTTTCCTCCTCTACTGGTGCTTTTACTAGGCTATTCATTGCTACCTATGAGGTCAGAGTCCAGGGTCAGTCCATGTATAGTCTTTAGGTAGTGGCTTAGTCCCTGGAAGCTCTGGTTGCTTGGCATTGTTGTTTGTACGAGGTCTTGAACCTCTTCAAGCTCTTCCAGACATTTCTCTGATTCCTTCAACGGGGGTCCTGTTCTCAGTTCAGTGGTTTGCTGCTGGCATTCGCCTCTGTATTTGCTGTATTCTGGCTGTGTCTCTCAGGAGAGATCTACATCTGGTACCTGTCAGCCTGCACTTCTTTGCTTCATCCATCTTATCTAATTGGGTGGCTGTATATGTATGGGCCACATGTGGGGCAGACTCTGAATGGATGTTCCTTCTGCCTCTGTTCTAAACTTTGCCTCCCTATTCCCTGCGAAAGATATTACTTGATTCTTCTGGTCTCCATCTGTGCCCAGAGCTAAGGTTGTCACACAACCTTCAGGACCCAAAACCTGCCTGGAGAGAGCTAGTCTCCCAGGAGTGCTCTCACTCCTAAGATCACAGGCTCCCAGGCTCCCAGGCCCACAGGAGGGACAAGCTCCAGTCAGAGACAACAAGACCTACTAACATTAGAGATAATCAGATGACAAGAGGCAAGCTCAAGAACCTAAGAAACAAAAACCAAGACTACTTGGCATCATCAGAACCCAGTTCTTCCACTACAGCAAGTTCTGGATACCCCAACACACTGGAAAAGCAAGATTTGGATTTAAAATCAGATCTCATGAAGATGATAGAGGACTTTAAGGAGGACAGAAATAACTCCCTTAAAGAAACACTGAAGAATCAAGATAAACAAGTAGAAGCCTTTAAAGAGTGAACACAAATATCCCTTAAAGAACTGCAGGAACATACAACTAAACAGGTGAAGGAATTGAACATAACAATCTAGGATCTAAAAATGGAAATAGAAACAATAAAGAAATCATAAAGAGAGACAACCCTGGAGACAGAAAACCTAGGAAAGAGATGAAAATTCATAGATGCAAGCATCACAATTAGAATACAAGAAATTGAAGAGAGAATTGCAGGGGCAGAAGATACCGTAGAAAAGATTGATGCAATAGTCACAGAAAATGCAAAATGCAAAAAGCTCCTGACCCAAAATATCCAGGACATAATGAGAAGATCAGACCTAAGGATAATAGGTATAGAAGAGAGCAAAGACTCCCAACTTAAAGGGCCAGTAATTATCTTCAAAAAATTTATAGTAGAAAACTTTCCTAGCCTAAAGAAAGGGATGCCCATAAACATATAAGAAGCCTACAGAACTCTAAACAGATTGGACTAGAAAAGAAATTCTTTTTGTCACATAATAGCCAAAATACCAAATGCACAAAACAAAGAAAGAATATTAAAGGCAGTAAGGGGAAAAGGTCAAGTAGAGGCAGACCTCAGGATTACAGCAGACTTCTCACCATAGACTATGAAAGCCAGAAGATCCTGGGCAGATGTCATACAGACCCTAAGAGAACACAAATGTCACCCAGCCTAGTATATCCAGCAAAACTCTCAATTAACATAGATGGAGAAACCAAGATATTCGACGACAAAACCAAATTTTCACAATATCTTTCCACAAACCCAGCCCTACAAAGGATAATAGGTGGAAAAACTCCAACACAAGGAGGGAAACTACACCCCAGAAATAGCAATAAATTAATCTTCTTTCAACAAACCCAAAAGAAGGTAGCCACACAAGCATGATTCCACTTCTAATAACAAAAATTATAGGAAGAAACAATCACTATTCCTTAATATCTTTTAACATCAATGGACTCAATTCCCCAGTAAAAAGACGTAGACAAAAATAATGGATAAATAAACAGGACTCTGTTGCATACAGGAAACACACCTCAGTGACAAAGAGAGACACTACTCCAGAGTAAAAGGTTACAAAAAGTCATCTTAGCAAACAAGATGGAGTAGCCATTCTATTATTGAATAAAATTGACTTTCAACCAAAAGTTATCAAAAAAGATAAGGAAGGACACTTATCAAGGGAAAAATCTACCAAGATGAACTCTCTATTCTGGACATCTATGCTCCAAATGCAAGGGCACCCACATTCATAAAAGAAACATTATTAAGCAGAAAGCATACACTGTAGCACACATAATAATAGTGGGAGACTTCAACATCCCACTCTCATCAATGGACAGATCATGGAAACAGAAACAAAGCAGAGACACAGTGAAATTTACACAATTTATGAACCAAATGGATTTAACAAGTATGTATAGAGCATTTCATCCTGAAACAAAAGAATATACTCTCCTTTCAGCCCCTCATGGTACCTTCTCCAAAAACTGATCATATAATCAGTCACAAAGCCGGCCGCAACAGAATCGAGAAGATTGAAAAAGTCCCATGCCTCTTATCAGATCTCCACGGACTAAGGCTGGTCTTCAAAAGCAACCAAAACATCAGAAAGTCTACCTACACATGGAAGCTGAATAACACTCTACTCAATCATAATTTGGTCAAGGTAGAAATAAAGAAATGAAACATTTTTTAGAATGAAAATGAAAGCCCAACACATGGAAACTTATGGGTTACAATGAAAGCAGTGCTAAGAGGAAGGCTCATAGAGCCTCTAAAAAGAGACTGGAGACAGGCAGTCTGCATGTAGAAGAATGCAAATGCATCCATTCTTGTTGCCTTGAACAAAGCTCAAGTCCAAGTAGATCAAAGACCTCCACATCAAACCAGATACACTGAAACTAATAAAAGAAAAACTGGGGAAGAGCCTCCAACACATAGGCACTGGGGAAAATTTCCTGAACAGAACACCAATGGTTTGTGCTCTAAGATCAAGAATTGAAAAATGGGACCTCATAAAATTGCAAAGCTTAGATAAAGGCAAAATAATACTGTCAATAGGAAAAAACAGCACCCAACAGATTGGGAAAAGAACTTTAACAATTCTATATCTAATAGGGGGCTAATATCCAATATATACAAAGAACTAACAAGTTAGACTCCAGAGAATCAAATAATACTTTTTAAAAATGGGGTACTGAGCTAAACATGAATTCTCAGCTGAGAAATATCGAATGGCTGAGAAGCACCCAAAGAAATGTTCAACATCCTTAGTCATCAGGAAAATGAAATCAAAACAACCCAGAGATTGCACCTCATACCAGTCAGAATGGCTAAGACCAACAACTCAAGTGACAGAAAATGCTGGTGAGAATGTGGAGAAAGAGGAACACTCCTCCACTGTTGGTGGGAATACAAATTGGTACAACCACTTTGGAAATCAGTCTGGAGGTTCCTCAGAAAATTAGAGTACTACCTGAGGACTCAGCTCTGCCACTCCTGGTCATACACTGCCAAAAAATACTCCAACATATAACAAGTGCACATTCTCCACTATGTTCATAGCAGCCTTACTTATAATAGCCAGAAGCTGGAAAGAACCCCGATGTTCTTCAACAGAGGAATGGATACAGAAAGTGTGGCACATTTACACAGTGGAGTATTACGCAGCTATTAAAAACAATTACTACATGAAATCCTTAGACAAATGGATGGAACTAGAAAATATTATCCTGAGATAACCCAGTCACAAAAGAACACATATGGTATACACTCACTGAGAGGTGGATATTAGCCCAAAAGCTCAGAATACACAGACCATATGAAGCTCAAGAAGGAAGACCATAATGTTCTTACTAGAAGGCAGAACAAAATACTCATAGGAGGAAATACAGGGAAAAAGAGTGGAGTAGGGACTGAAGGTTAGGTCATCCAGAGACTGCCCCACCCGGGGATCCATCCCATATTCAGCCACCAAATCCAGTCACTATTGCTGATGCCAAGCAGTTCTTGCTGACAGGAGCCTGATATGGCTGTCTCCTGAGAGGTTGTGCCAAAGCCTTACTGATACAGATGAGGATGCCTGCAGCTAACCATCAGACTGAGCACAAGGATTCCAATGGAGGAGTTAGAGAAAGGGCTGAAGGAACTGAAGGGGTTTGCAGCCCCATAGGAAGAACAACAATATCAACCAACCAGGCCCCCCCAGAGCTCCTGGGGACTAAACCACCCACCAAAGAGTACACATGGAGGAACCCATGGCTCCAGCTGCCTATGTAGCAGAGGATGACATTGTACAGCATCTATAGGAGGAAAAACCTTGGTCCCATGAAGGCTCATTCTCCAGCGTAGGAGAATGCCAGCATGTTGAGGTGGGAGTGGGTGGGTGGGAGTGGGAGCAACTTCATAGAAGCAGGGGGAGTGGGGAGGGGAATGGAAGAGGGGAAAAGGATAACATTTGGAATGCAAATACATTAAATGTCCAATTAAACTAAAAATAATAAAAGCTACCATAGTATTAATCAATCTCAAAGATATTCAAATAACCATAATTTCAAAACTCAAGGCAATCTTTTAACTGTGACTTCATGTAAAATCAGCAAACAAATAATGCTTCTCCATCATACAATGACACAGAATATATTATCTTATTCAAGAACAAAGACTTGAAAGTACAGTGAGGAAATATTAAACTAAAGCCCAGTAGACGATCATCAAATTCTGAAACTTGATGTCCATTTTCTGTGGATTCGGTTCAAAGGGCTAAAAAAAAAAGATATTACTTATGTATATTTTTCTATAACACACAATATATAATTATAACAGCTTATTAATTATGTTAATTAATTAGACACCTAATTAATTAAATAATAAATTGTTAATAAATTAGAATATAATTAAGATATGTTAAAATATATTATATTAGTATATAGTATGCATGTAGTATATGTAATATATAGTATATATTATACTATAAAATAAAATAATACATTACTTATATACAAATTCATTAATAATTATTATAATTAGTTCAACTAATTAATATAATTAACATATATTAATATAATTACATGCTGCAAATTGGATATTTATACATAGTACATGTTACATATATTATATAGAGATAGTGTAATAGATAAATGGATGGATAGATAGACAAAAGATAGGTAGGTAGATACAGATTTGGGGACTGGGAAGCCATTGGACCAGAGGGGCATGGTAGGCTGCCTGGTTGAAGAGTCAGATCGAGGCATGTCCAAAGCTTGGAAGTCTCATCCTAAAATCAGTAGGAGCAGATCAGTCATGCTCGCGTATCCCAGTGCATGTAGGCCTGCACCCCCACTTTGTCCTCCTCGAGGAGGTCACATAGCCTGGTAGCCAGGTCAAACTTCCTTTCCCTTTATAAGGTCATGTTTGGCAACACCTGGAATTCCTCCTTATGAAAATGAGGCATCCCTAGCATTCCCTAAACCCCTACCCACCCCACAAATGTTTAAGAAGCCCCCCCCATTAAATGAGTTGTCTCACTGAAGCCGTCTTCCAACAGTTTGAGGTCTCTTCTGCACTAGGCTGCTCCTGCCTCACGGCCCTTCTCAGGACCTGCAAGTTACTCTCACAGGTGCATTAGGGTGCCTTGGACCGGGAGGCAGTGCTGGGACATAGATATACACACACATGCAAGAGAAAGGAAACAAGCAGACACATCTGAAACTTCTAAATAAGGCTCATGAAATATTGTTCTTATATTTAGGTTAAATTCAATAATTTATTTTGTTTATACATTTATATACGTTTTATATCATAGTTTCTACAACTTTGTCAGAGTGTTTACTGTATCTCTTGCTACAATCCCCCAGCAATTAACTTCCCAATATGTGCCTGACTTTCTGAGACAAATCAAGAATACAGGGTTGTCCTTTCCCTTTCACTGCTGGAAAAAGAGAAATACAAATGGAACCAAAAGTGCAGTCTTCTAGTACCAAAACTGTGATATTGGAGAAGAGCTATTTCTTAACTTTCAACTCGTAACAATAGACATTATACAAGATTCATGTACTGTGTAATATTAATGTGTATTTTGAGGTCATGAAGATAGAAAATTGTAAGAATTAATATCTGCTTCAAACAGATAACAAAGAAGTGTAGAAATGCCATGTGTGAAACCTTCCACGTTTTACTGCAACCCTCCAATTTAGGGAGTTGTGAAAACATATATACTCTCTTTTTGGACTTACACACTTCTCTTTCTGTAGGTAGTTTCCTTTTCCTCTCTCGGGGTTTGAAGAGGAGTCACCAGGTTGACTAGTCAAGCCCAAGCAGACTGACAGCAACTGACAGACTAGTTCACACAGAGCCTGCAGGTTTTCTTTTCTTTTCTTTTTTTTTTTTTTTTTTTTTTTTTTTTTTTTTTTTTTTTTTTTTTTTGGGGTGGGGACCAAACCCAGGGCCTTGCGCTTGCTAGGCAAGTCTACTACTGAGGTAAATCCCCAACCAGCCTGCAGGTTTTCTTAAAGCAGCTGTAGAAACTATTATTCAGAGTTCCACAAACTGACAACTGTGGGCATAAAAAGAGGAACTGAGGAAGTCTTATGGTGACATTATTTCACTATCTTCTAAACTGGGTGGCATTTCTTGAGTAATAGGCAAAATATTTTGTTGAAATGCTTCAAAAGTATGAATTGTGAAGTTTATACTCTCCGAAACACAATAGAAGTGAATTTGGTTAAGCTTTCTGTATATACAGATACCAAATCTTCTCTTTTCCCTCTACCTGACAAGAACTTTTTAGCACATCTGTCTACCTGACATTTCACGTTTCTAATTTGTTTTGTGAGAAAAACAAAAAGTCTTCTAACATACTGACTGAGTGAACTGTGTAGGAAGGGAGAAATCTGTCTGCCTCCACTGGGAGGAGAGAGCTGAGGACACTGATTTAGGACAGATGAAGGGGAGAGAGCATAAATAGAAGAAAGGGAAGTCAGAAAATGAAGAAACCATTTAAAGAAATGACAATAAAATCGGAGCCGCCGATTCATCCTTGACATTTACACGTTTCCCTGTCTGGCTGCGTATCTGTCCATATGGGTGACGTATCTTCCCAGCTGGGTGGCAACTTCCTTTCAACTTCAGCGCCTCGCTGAGAGCTCCATTCTGTACCGAGTGCCAAAAGCGCCCTGGCTGTCTATACGTCAGAGAGAACAAAATCGATATTTGGAAAAAGTGCCAAGATAAATATTTCTGGTTTTGTGAAAGATTTAACTAAAATGAGGAACGACCAACCAGGAGTGTGAAGTGAGGACGTGGCTTTGAGGGTGGCGAAGATGATGAAGAAGAAGATGATGATCATGGAGTTGAGTCAGGAGGCAGAGGAGATTCATGAGTTCTTGGGTCCTCCTTGTTTATTGTCTCCTCCTGTCTTCCATTGTCTATCTAAAAGAATAATAAAGCACGCACACCTTCTTCAGAAGAAATATAGAATTAGAAAATGGAAAATTATCATCAAGATCAGCTAAAGGAGACTGATGAGACTGTGGTCCCAGGCTGCTTTCAGCCTGGGCCATACACACTTCTTCTGGCAATGGGCACCGGTCAATTCAGAGATGAGTGAGAGCTAAAAGGGCTGACAACAGATTTTGTACTCAGCCTTGAGTAGGATAACTTTATCATGGTCCTGCTTTCCACCAAGGCTCAAGGAGCACTGCAACAAAAGGAGGTGGAAAGGATCCACGAAGGGGCGGATGTGGAAGGAGAAAAAGAGAGAGGGGAGAAGGGAGAGATGTGGAGGGAAGGAGAGAAAGAGGGAGAGAGAGGGAGAGGATGGGGAAACAGAAGGGGAGAGAGAAGGGAGAAGGGAGAGAGGTGATTTAATTATTAAGGAAAAGAAAATTTCTTCACCGACCTGTCATTTACCAAGACAAAAACATAGTATATTTTCCTATTAATATATGTTTTAACAAAGTCAGATATGAAATGTCTTAGAGCTGTTTTATTTTTGTATGCTCGTCTTTACGATTTTCCTGACTCTGGTATCTTTTAGATATGCTTTGTTTTGACATCTTGTTAAGTGAGTGGTCAAAGCAAACAACAAACACACAATCGCACATCGTAATTGCCCTATTATGACCAGTATCTCCCCAGCATGTCTCAAAGTAAGTAATTAGCCTGTCCTTTTTCATAAACATAAGTCCTTTTAAGCATCGTTCTTGGAGATTAAAGAAATGTAGTACGTTCATTACTTATCCCAGCCCATACTTCATCTTCCAAGGGACTGCAAATCCAGTCTCGTTTTAGGGGAACTCAAAACTCTCCTGAATTACACTGCTTTGCAGTATGAGCATAACATCAACCTGGAGAAGATGCCACACATTTGAAAGCCTCACATTCTCTACCTGAGGGTGAAGGAAATACTCCCAGAACACTTGTTTATTCTATGTGCCAGGTCTGTGCTGGGGAAGATGGTGGTAATATCTAATCTCACAGAGCATAGATGAGAAACTGTACCAAAAAATAATTTTTAAAAACAGATTTTCTTTTCCATTTATTTCTAGCACAGAATATCTTACCTGGACAACTAGTATATAATTTTCCATCAGAAGGTCCTATTACCACAATTTAGTCAGTGTAGTTGTCTAGTTGTCTATATTGATAATCTGGGACTTCTGGTTTGCATTTGTGCTCTGGATCCGCACCCACTCAGCCCACACCCCAGTTGTAGCTAGACTCCCCAGGTGTTCTGACACATCCAGAATGACAAATGAGACCCCCAAACCCCACCCCTATACCTGGCATAACCAGGACCCCCAGGATCCAGGAACAAAGATCCCCCACCTAACTAGAGACTCGAGCTCCTTCAGGTTTGCACCTGTGCCTGGTGCAGAGCCTCTGCTCTGCATCCCAACTCCCTCAGCACACACACCAGTAGCAGCTCAAGCTTCCAGGGTCCTGACACATCCAGGCTCCCAGGCTCACAGGAGGGACAGGCTCCACTCAGAGACAGCCAGACCAGTTAACACCAGAGATAACCAGATGGCAAGAGGCAAGCACAAGAACATAAGCCACGGAAACCAATACTGCTTGGCATCACCAGAACCCAGTTCTCCCACCACAGCAAGCCCTGGATACCCCAACACACCTGTACAGCAAGATTCAGATCAAAAGTCTCATCTCATGATGATGATAGAGGACTTTACAAAGGACATAAATAACTCCCTTAAAGAAATACAGGAGAACACAGGTAAAAAAAAAAATCGAAGCCCTTAAAAAGAGAAAACACACAAATCCCTTAAAGAAATACAGGAAAACACAGTCAAACAGGTAAAGGAATTGAACAAAACCATCTAGGATCTAAAAATAGAAATAGAAACATTAAAGAAGGGAGGGACCCATGGCTCCAGATACACATGTAGCAGAGAATGGCCTTGTCTTACATCAGGGGAAGGGGAGGCCCTTGGTCCTGGGGAGATTTGATTCCCCAGCATAGGGAGATGCTGAAGAGGTGAAGCAGGAGAGGATGGGTGGGTGGGGGAGCACCCTCATCAAAACGAAGGGGAGGGAGGAAAGGGAGGTTGTGTGTTGGTGGGTCTTATAGAGTGGTAACTGGGGAGTGGAATATCACTTGAGATGTAAACAAATGGAATGATTAATAAAAATTAAAAAATAAAAATAAAATAGCATATAAAAAACCACACACACACATACACACACACACACACACACACACACACACACACACACAAAAGGGAGACAACCCTGTAAATGGAAAATATAGGAAAGAGAGCAGGAGTAACAGATGCAAGCATCACCAACAGAATACAAGAGACAAAAGAGAGAATCTCAGGTGTAGAAGATACCATAGAAAACATCAACACAACAAAGAAAATACAAAAAGCTTCTAACTCGAAACACTCAAGAAATCAAGGACACAATGAAAAGACTGAACCTGAGAATAATAGGTATAGAAGAGTAAAGATTTCCAAGTGAAAGGGCCAGTAAACATCAACAAAATCATAGAAGAAAACGTTACTAACCTAAAGAAAGAAATGTCCATAAACATACAAAGAAGCCTACAGAACATCAAACAGATAAGATAGGACCAGAAAAGAAATTCCTCCCATCACATAATAATCAAAACACCAAATGTACAAAACAAAGAAAGAATATTGAAAGCAGTAAGAGAAAATGGTCAAGTAACATATAAAGGCAGACCTATCAGAATTACACCAGACTTCTCAACAGAGACTCTAAAAGCAAGAAGATCCCGGGAAGATGTCATACAGACCCTAAAAGAACAAAAATGCCAGCCCAGGCTACTATACCCAGCAAAACTCTCAATTACTATAGATGGAGAAACCAAGACAAAACCAAATTTAAACAATATCTTTCACACTGAGTATCAGGGGTTCCACTGCATTATGTCAAAAGTGTAAGTGGACAAAGTAATCTCTCATTTCAGCTGAGAATCCCATCTTTGTCCAGGATTCTCATAGCTCATGTGTAAATTGAACATATGAGTTCTGTACAGGATGTGAACGTGACCACTATCTTGTATCATTCAAGTATTTGGTAATAACTGTGGTTACTTTTTGATTGCCCTGTGGATATGTTATTTATTTATTTATTTATTTATTTATTTATTTATTTATTTATTCATTTTGCTGTATTGCTTGGGAGATTGACAGCTACAGTTTGTGAGGTTGATCTTGTTAGCGGGAATGGGTTTCAATAATTCTCTGTCCTGCCCTGATACAACATTGATGAGCGGCGAGCTAATACCAGTTGCCTAGTCTGCCTAGCCAAGTGCTCCCCAAAGGAGTGGGAATTCATCACTCCCACACACTGTGAGGAGTCACAGGGGCTTCTGAGACAGACTCGACATGATTTCTATGTGTGATCTGTGGGTAACACCACAGGGTCAGAAGAGTAGTGCAATAATCCAGAGACAGGTCTGGGCACCCCCTTTTACAGACATCTAGGCACCATATGGAAAACACTAGGAGGCACAAGCCGTTGCCTGTTTGTACTGCAGATGCCATTTCTGGGTGCCAACAGGCGCCGGAGATCTTTTGTTAGAATTCACTTGTGCTCTATGGCTACCACAACTAAACTTATCTTGGTTTAGAGTTTAAGCCAAGCTTAATCTGATGTTTGAGTTTTCCAGTTGGGAGAGCATTATAGTCTTTGACCCACTTTGAAGATCTGCACAATTCCCAGCCTTCTGGTGATGATACTTCGTTCTATCCCTGGTTACACTAATCACATTCGCCTTCATTCTAGTGGGTGAGATGCCACTGCCTGAAGTCCTCTGCAGTTACAATCGTCCTTAAATCCTAGAAACCATTACTGTCCTGCTCTCTTATGGTCACTTTCATGCAGCATTTCCTTTAGTTACGATGAGTAAATGCAAGCTATAGTATAGAAACCTTTATTAATGGCTACTGCTGGCCATTATTTAAGCTCTCACTCTTCCCAGCCCAATCAGGTCACATCGTGGGCCAAATAATGCTTTCTTAATCACTTGAAACTACTTTTGGCATCATAAGGCGGGAGCCGCAGTGTAGAAGCAGATAGAACAACATTCGATTATCTCACAGAGGAGAAATTATCCACATGGTTAAAACTCCGAAGATTAAATAGAACTGAGAGTCCAACAAGCTATCCCGAACGTCCGAGAACAACCTGAGGAATAACCTCACCAGATGGTCAACAAAGGATGCTTACTACTGCGCAGGCTTGTGGCAACTGCCAAGTGGAGAACCACACTCTCGAATCTGGGATTGGGGTATTGCCAGAACACGCGGTCCGTGAGGATAAGGAAGACCTGGTACATACGTATATGCACTGTACCAAGAACTCTCAAGTTCACTGTGTTTCTCTCTACTCAGTTCCAATCTAAATACCCAAGAGTTTCTTCTGATGGTATAACCTAGATCAAACCGGAAACTTCGACTCTACTGATGGTTTGGAAAGATGGTTTCTTCCCTTACCCTGGCTCCTTCTAGCCTCCAAGAAAGTAGTCTGAACATATGCTGAGTTGGATGAGTGCCTGCCTGGATTGGTGCTGCCTGCAATAAAAGTGCTCACTAAAGGGTACTTGTGTCTGTAGACTCAGATTAAGCACCATTCCCTTGGGGCATTTTTGCCTATCCAAACTTGATTAAATCTGCTAGGAGATATATGGCCCCCAAACTGATTCACTTTTTAAAAGTTTTCCTATATTTGTAATAACTCTATAAAATGTCTTTTGCTCTATGTTGCAAAAAAGATTCAGAAAGCCAGAAAATAAGTCTTTTTTTTGTAAAGGAAATAGAGTATAATAAAGATCTTATGATTCAGCATCTTTATTACAATTTAGTATATTTCATGTGCATCTTTAGCAGCAGATGCACATGAAATGCTTTTAAATTATAAAATAATTGATAGAACCTTTGCCCCACTTTCTAAGGCTCTACATCCAATAATATGTTATTGCGATGTTTAAGTGCCATGATACCTGGCCTTTATAGTGCTCTTTTAAAGGAATGAGGCACATGGCTAAGAAAGGTTTTTAAAATTTTTACTCTACTTATACGAACATTAAAATGAGAGCTCTAAAATGCATTGTTAAAACCTAACTATTCATAGTAAGTATGAAATCACCCTCATCTTTGTTCCTGACATTCATACCTTTACTTTGCAGAATACAATTTATTTCCATGCCTCTGTCTCTGTGTAGCTCATGGCTGATGATTTTATCAAAATGGTCAAAATGGCAAGCTCTGTGGTTGCAGTTGTTGCAGGTTTCATTCTTGCCTTTCTTTTAGTTTGGTGGCATAAATGGCACTGATTATTAGGGCAGTGTAGTTAACATCGAAGGGATCCTGGGAGGAATGACAGGCAAGGTGTTTACTTACTTCCTTGGAGTCTAGACAACAGAACACAGTTAATGCCTAAATTGAACTCCTGGATAGCATCACTTTTTATACTTATTAATAATTTGTTATATTCCATCAAATTTAAAACAACTTTAAAAATTCTCAGGGAAATAGGTACATAGTAATTTTAAGAATATTAAAATGTAAACTATTTTATCTTGAAATAAATAAATTATAGTGGTCAGTCTTTTGTCCCTCTGTCCCTCTGCTTCTTTATCTGGGTTGCTTGTTAACTATCTTCTTGGGTTCACATCTATGTCTTTCTTTCTTTCTTTCTTTTTTCCTTCCTCTCTTCCTTCCTTCTGTTTTCCTTCTCTAAGAATGGCTGGAAAGTTGAGTGTGAGTCTCAGGGTCTACTTCTGTTAAATGATTCTGCCCACTGCTCCCAGGCAAGGAATCTTGGATAGAAATCTACTTCAAGCTGCTTGGATCATGGTTTTTGCCTAGTGATTCAACTTCTATAGTTTAAAATATATTTTAAATCTAATAATAATCAAAGAATGTATAATGTTAGCAAGAAACCTCCTGTTTATTCTTCATCCATTTTGTGTTGTGGACATCTCTCTTTAACATTACGAGGGCAATAAAATGTCACAGTGCTATTAACTGTGCTCACTGGAAATTTTATCATTATCTTTCAATGGTACCCTCTTCCTGATCTAGAATCTAAAACAAAGCACTCACTGTAATCGCTCTTTGTGTCTCTTTGGTCACCTTGAGACTATGGCCACCTCTCAGCCTTTCTTTCTTTCTTTCTTTCTTTCTTTCTTTCTTTCTTTTTTTTTTTTTTTTTTTTTTGTAACTATGAGTTTTGAATGGTGGTGGTCAAACAAATTTTGTCAGTTTAATTTAAAATTGTATGAATTTATTTTGTCCTTGAATAAACTGGAGTTGTAGCATTTGGGAGAGAATTCTACCAAAACAAGGTGCCCTTCTCACTTGCATGCTAACAGAATGTCATGTGTGGCATCCATGTGACATCACTGGTGATATAACATACCTTACTGTCTGTCAGAAGTCTCCAGCTGCCCCCCTTTATTTGCTATAATTGGTACTCTTTGGAAGCAAATCATTAGCTTCTTCTTTTTTTTTTTTTTTCATCTTTATTAACTTGGGTATTTCTTATTTACATTTCAATTGTTATTCCCTTTCCCTGTTTCAGGCCAACATCCCTTAACCCCTCCCTCCCTTCTCTACTGGTGTTCCCTCCCATCCTCCCCCCATTTACTGCCCTTCCCCCAACAATCACATTCACTGGGGGTCCAGTCTTGGCAGGACCAAGGGCTTCCCCTTCCACTGGTGATCTTACTAGGTTATTCATTGCTACCTATGCAGTTGGAGACCTGTCAGTCCATGTATAGTCTTTGGGTAGTGGCTTAGTCCCTGGAAGCTCTGGTTGGTTGGCATTGTTGTTCATATGGGGTCTTGAGCCCCTTCAAGCTCTTCCAGTCCTTTCTAAGATTCCTTCAACGGGGGTCCCGTTCTCAGTTCAGTGGTTTAATGAGAGACACAGCCAGAATACAGCAAATACATAGGCGAATGCCATCATTAAGTCATTAGCTTCTTTGAGATCTTCTAAAGCAAAACGGATGGAGCTGATTCAGTGTTTCATTAACGGATGAATGCTAGGACCACGAAGGCTGTGAAGGAGGCCTGCATACAAGATAGAAAAATGAAGCTGAAAAAGAGATGCTGAGTAGAAGTGGACAGATACGTCTTTCTGCTCTTGATGATCACAGGGATCTCCTCGATTCTTGAGGTTTTATTTCATACTACATTGCATCAGAGAATTTAAATGTCTTTTCATCTAAACCAGTTCAGGTTAGATCCCTATACATACAACTGAAAAACACAGTAATTCACACACCACTGGATTGTTACGTGATTTAACATACTCAGCGTGCCAGGAGATTGTTCCTTAACAAATGATATTCCACACAGGGGTAGCTGATGTTAATGCAGCCCTCACTTTGAATTAATTCCATTCAGAAGCCTTGCGGAAACATATTACATGATGAATCTCTCAATGATGCCTGATTATTGGAAATTTCTCTCTCTGGCACTGGATGTCATAGAAGAAAGGCGAAGGCCGTAGCTCTATCGAGGCATAGCTGCTTGTTCAGTTCCTAAGTCATGTTTGTGTTAGACTTAGACACACAAAAAGAGCAGCCTGATATTTGAAGTACATAATTATGCACATTCTTCTTCCCCGAGGAAAGGAACATCAGAGCTCAGTCTTTTAGGCAAGAAGCTTCTTTGATTCACAAATACTCTGAGAGCATCCTTAATGTCCCATGACTTTTACCTACAGCAATTTTAGGCTTAGCATTCGGGGGATGGGGGGTGGTGAACATTTATATCTTTAGTGCATATCCTGAATTGATCTGTTATGACACTCATGTATAAATAAGACACACTCAAAA
Source organism: Rattus rattus (assembly GCF_011064425.1). NCBI lineage: Eukaryota > Metazoa > Chordata > Mammalia > Rodentia > Muridae > Rattus > Rattus rattus. Next base: position 216,140,091 of record NC_046154.1, read on the forward strand.
ATGCAAGAAGAACTGGGGCAAAAGTGACTCTGAGTCACTCTCCGTTAATGCTTCCCCTTTGACTTTCTCACAATAGAGAAATAATTATCAAGAAGACGAACTTTTAATAGCTCTTTAATGAAGCCGTCCTGATATTTCCGCTTCTCTTAAAGAACTAATTTAAGAACACTTTTTGCTCTTCCCCCTTACTTCTGATTTTCTAAAGGCAAATTTAGTGTGAAAGACAAGCATCAGAGAGAAAACCAATGTCTATGGGTCTAAAATGGGCTGGACTTATGCAATAGAAGCAGAACTGCTTAGGGAGCTGTGTCAATATTCGAAGGTACAAGATCCTTTTGACAGTGTGACCTGGGCAATACTTAGGTCGTCCAATCAGATGATTTGGCTAACAAAAACCAAAAGAGGAAAGGAAAGCAATCCTAGACAAATTAGTGAAATAGGCAAACATCTGTATGGTGTGGCATTGAGTCTCTAGACCCTCCCACCTTCTGCCACTCCCAGCAACCAAGTAAGAAAGTATTTACCCAGCATCCTCTTTGTTTACCTCCAAAGGTTCATCTTTTTCTAGGAGTCCATGAATGCCCCAGTAAGCATCCATTAAGCACTGAAGATGACAGACACAGGAATTTGTCATGGTGCCAATCCTCCAATATCTTGCAGGTCAGCAGAGAAGACGGAACGAGGGTGTTGATAAGTGAAATGGAAGAAAGCCTAGCGTAAAGGAAGAACCAAGAGCTGCAGAGAAGAGAGAAAAACAGAGAACTGGGTAGAAGCAGTAATCTGAGGGGGAGAGGCGACACGGTGTGGCCGAGGTCAAGTGAGGGCTTCACTGAAGACCTTGTAGGAAGTGAATGAAAATATTCTAGATTTAGTGATTTTGCTTTTGTGCTCATTCATGGATTTTGCTGTGCAGACCAGGCAGATTTCAAACCCTTAACTCTTCTGCCTCAGCCTCCTTAACGCAGGGACTGTAGCTGGTCAGCCCCATGTATAGCTGGAGGGTTTTGAATAGCTACAAATTACGATTTGAATGAAATAATCTGAGAACTGTAGTCATTTACTTCTAAAAATAAGATTAAAGGGTATGAGTCCTGTGAGACTTAATACTTTTACAGAAGAAAAAGTGAAAAATCGCAAGGGAACGTAGCTTGGTTTGTTGAAGGCTTGCTATGTAAGATTCTGTCTCAAAATGTTATTAATACATAACAATTTTAACAAATCTTCAGAAGAAATAAGACAGGAGCTGCTGGAGCATCCTCTCCCATCTAGTAGAAGGGCAAAAGGAAAGTGCTTACTTTTTATTACCATGTAGTCTACAACATGATCAAGTATATTGAACCACAACAAAAATAAGCTTTAGTAATAGGCAACCTGTCCTTTTCCTATAGAGACGGATTGGACTGGAGGCCTCAGCTGCCTATGTGGCTCATTAGACAGCTTTAATGAGTGACTCTGCTTTGGAAGTCACCCAGACCTGAAATAAAGATGAAAAGGCTACAAAGAGGAACTAACTGTTGCCTTTAGGCAGGCGAATCAAAGTATCCAAGCCTGGGAAAAGATAGAAAAAAAAAATCTCTTCAAAGTGGTATTCTCCTTTTGCTCATTTTGACTAACTCAGACCAATGGATAGTCCAATAGAATCTCTCTTTTCTCTCTCTTTCTCTCTTCTCTCTCTCTGTCTCTGTGTGTCTGTCTCTCTGTGTCTGTTTCTCTGTCTGTCTCTCTGTGTGTCTCTCTGTTTCCCTCTGTCTTTGTCTCTTTCTGTCTATCTGTCTCAGCCTGTCTCTGTCTCTCTTTCTGACAAGGAGGCAAGACTCTTCAGGAAGGCAATGCACAGTGTCTCTGTTTTGTAAGTTTCATGGATCCCTTCAGCTACTAGGTATTCTCCTTTTGAGAATCTTTCTCTGCGGTAGACGTTTCATCTATGTGAGCCTGGACAGCCAATCTGGGTTTTATTCTAAAACTCATGAGACTAAAAGTCTTGATCTATTTTGATAAAGAAACTAAGACTTTGCTCCCCATGCAGGGATGGAAATGCATTCTGCTCAGAGTAGAAGGAAATTCTGCCTAGAGCAAGGGAATCACATTCTTTCTGACGTGGTCCCATGGCAGGCAGGAGGTCCCACCTCTGTGCCTCTGAGTCACGTGAACCAGTCATTTTCTCAATTTATCTACGTTAGTGACCTTGGAGCTGCTTTCACTTGGCATTGAATGCAGTGCATTTCGAACCATACATTTTATGTAGGAAACAAAACAGACTTTAAACTGAAGGCACGGCCCTCTTTGTCCCTACACAGACTGTGCATGCAGTATCATAAAAATGTCAAGACCGTCCCACCTCAAGAGTGACTGGCAGGAAGTTGTAGATCGATAACCCCATGTGCACAGCCTTCGTCTTTCACGCTATTTTCCTTATGACAGGAAAGGATGGATAAGTTTCACAAAGAGCTTCAGAGGAAACGAAGTTAAACCTAATGCTAAACTGTGATTGGGGATTGAAGGGTATGATTTAGGAGCCTGCCTTGAAGGGATATACACAATGTTACAACACTGTTAAAAAGCACACACCTGTGAGTTTGTTTGGGCTAGCCAGGCTTCACTAAGTTTCCATAATGCAAACAGATGTATTTTTATAGAGCATATACTGTGAGCTCAGTCCTACTCCATGCATGACCTCAAAAGACATAAAGGAACTGGGATAGAACAGTCACTTTCAAGAGAATGCAAAATCTAGGTTCTGAATTTCCTTTTTACAAGTAGAGAGAACAAGATTACAAAATTCACTAGCTGCACTGAAAACTGCTCCTAGTTTTCTGATCCCTTACTCCAAGTGCAGCTATTGATTTCGGGAAATTATAGGTTATATTTAAACTTGGGTAATTTCTCATCCGGCAGATTCTGGGTTCAACTAGGTATTATTTCAGGCAACAGTTGTCTGTTTCTAGGCTTCAACGTCCTCCTCTGTCAAATAAAAGCAATGAATTCCTAAGTGATGAATCTATTTCGGTGACTGCCAGAAATGATCTAAAACTATAACTTGACCCAGGAAATATCTGAACATTTCATTCTTAAAATTGTAATTTTTTTTAGCGAATAAAATAATGGGTTTCATTATGACATGCATGTACATTACTGTACTTTACTCAAATTCCTCTCTTTTCCTGCTGGTCCCTTTTCCAGTTTAAATATTCCCTCCTCCCTCTTCCTCTTGGCTTTCATTTTACCTAGTGATGGACATTTCACTTTCGAAGAAGAGAAGAGGTAACACTAATTGTCAGGAACTGAGGCGGGCTATCCTGGAGATTAACAGTGGGAACCAGCTCACTAACAGGTCAGGTGGTTTTGAGAGGCCCTTGGGCTGATTTGCTGGTCAGATTGATGCTTCGAAAACCTGAGGTTCATCCTGGCAAAGGGACAGACTTCCTTCAAGAAAGGGCCGGGTTCCAGTCTACCCAGCTGCACACCCCCTCCCCCATTCCTTTATCATAATTTCCCAGGCAGAGTTGGAAAGGTGGGAGCGTGGAAGTAGAAGGCAGCAGGCAAGGAAAGTAAATTACAGTTCAGGCAACAGGAACACTGCCTCCAAGGTCAGGCTGAGTGTCAACTAATTATGTAAAATCTTGCGGAAATAGAAGTCGCGGAGAGGCCCAGCCTACTCTTGCATTTAAGGAGATCTTTCCAGAGCCCCCTTTCAGTGCAACCCCATGACACCCTTTGGCCAGATCTTTGTATTTTGCCCGCCTCCCCTCATTTCTCGTTCCAATTCCACCAAAATAAACCTGAAAACTTTTCTCTTCCTTTTGGTAAGTCAGTTGCAGAGGTGCTTTCCCACAATTTCAGACCAGTTTTTTGTTTGTTTGTTTGTTTGTTTGTTTTTCTCAATGTCTCTGTCTAAGACCCAAAGCTAAGGCTGCTAAACAGCTCCGTGGACAGGGGGCGGGGAGGGGTGCCATACCCGGCAGCCTGGAGCTGGGACTCTGCTCTGGCTACCCTGGCAGGTGCCTGTTCTTGGGGCACAGTTTCCCAGGGCAGGGGTCCGGCAGGACGCCAGCTCCCGGGGCCCGAGAGTCCGCTGCGGGGACGCGCGGAGAGGGGGTGCGCTGGCAGCGGGTGGCTTCCTTCCGCAGGAGCTATTTTTAGCAGCGCTTCGCCCCCCTTTTCCCCGGGCCGCCGGCGTGGTCGCCTCCAGCTCGTGGCCGCGGCTCTGCAGCTCGGCGCCGCCTCCCCCGCCGCGGATGGCTCTTGGTAGCTTCCACGCGGGCAGGTCCGGAAACTGAGCATGTCTGCAAGCGCTCGGCGGCCCCGGCGGCGGCGACAGCGGCGGGGGTAGAGCCGGCTGCGTCAGGCTGAGCGCAGTCCGCGCGCGGCCGCGGGAGCGCAGTGCCAGCGCCGCCCGGCCCCACCGAGAGGGGCGCACTCGCCGCTGCGGGGCTCGCACCGCTCGCCGCAGCCCCCTCCCGCCGACCCGCAAGTAAGTTTGTGCGGCTGCTGGGCGCCGGGGCGAGGGCTAGGCGCCAAGGGAGCCGGGGCTGGCGAGCGGGAGAAGCGCCTGGACACCCGGAGAGCCGGCAGCCTTCTGCCTCCGGAGCCCCGCGCTTCTTCCAACCGCTGGGCAGCTCCCGCTTACAAGGATGCTCCAGCAAAGACGATGATGAACAGATCCGGGAGGGCAGGACTAGCTCAGGGGTCAGGTGTGGGACACTCTGGAAGGAAGAAGGACCGAGGGTGAGGGAGCGGACCCGGCAGGCCAGGTGCGGGCTAGTGCCCGATGGGGAAGGGACGGTGTGAGGAGCAGGGACCTGCCTGGGAACAGCCAAAAAGGAAAAGTGGGTTTCCCTGGGACTGAGAGGGGGTCAGAGAGCAAAATTAGAAGGGCAGTGTATCCTGAATCAGGGTGACAGAAGGGAAGATAGATGGAAAGTGGGGCGTGTGAAAAGCGGATTTGTAGGAGAGCAAAGGACGCCAGTAGAAGGGTCAGTGGGCGCATGATGGGCGGGTGAATTTGGTTAATTTGGGGAATCAGAACAAGCTCAGGTAGATATGATGGAGAGTCAGGTTTAATTCAAGCCTCAAAGGGAGTGTGTGAGGCAACATGTTGTGAGAACCAGCGAGTGCAGAAAGTGGCCTGGAAAGGAGGGCTGGGAAGGTGATGAGGGATTGAGGGAATGCGAGCAGGGAGAGGGGCAGGTTCATGCCTAGGAAGTGGAGTGCTGGTGGGTCTGCAAACCTGTGTTGGAGGGTTCCGTGAGACAAATCCCTTGGTAGTGGTCTAGAGGCTCTTCTCTGAGGTCCCTCTTCCATCTCCTACCTAGTTTGGAGGCGCCTAGGCTCCCTGGTAGATGTGGACAGAGATGAAGCAGTGGGGAAGGTTGTCACTTAAGGGAAGCCCAGGGCTTCCCTTACCGGAATGTGTATCCGGGTTTCTTTTAAGCAATGTGGGACTGGATTTGTGAGTTACCTAGAGGGGGAGTGGTGTGTTCTAAGCCAAGGGGATCCCTAGTCTCCTATAGGGCGGGGGGATTTGTGTTTCGGGCTGGTAAGTAAGGTAGAAGTCTGCAGCATACGAAACGCAGCAGGGAGTGTGCATACATGCGCTTTGCAGGTGCCTGTTGCCAAACAGGGGTCCTCTGTGTGGCTGCAGTGAGTCTCCACGACTGGGAGATCAGGACTCCGGAGGTGGTCCAGGACTGGATTAAGGGAAACTGAGCTTCCCTGTGCCTCGTCTGCCTCCTTTGTGGTTATACGTTCTTTCAGTTCTTTCATGGCCTCCCTCTGGTTACCTTTTATTTGAAACCTGATGCTGCTTGTCTTTCCTGATTTCTGTGCTTGGAGTATGCATCTCAGGCAGGGTTGTTCCCATCTCCGGTTGAGGGAAGGAATCCTAGGAGTCCCTGATGTCATAGGGACTCTGGAACCATGGGGCCTTCTTAGAGGACAAATCATAACATCTGTGGATTCCATTCCGTAAGCAGGTAGCTTCAAATGGACTGGGAGGAGCAGTGAGTAGGATGGGAACAGTGAGCATTACTTATCTGTTTTTGAAGGGGGACTTCCTCTCAGTTCCAAGCATATAAATCAATGACTTATGAAGGGAAAGACTCGGTTAGTTCAATAAACATTCAAAATTCTGTTGCAAAATAAAATGTCTGTTTGATTAGCAAAGATTTTACCCACCAGCTACATGAATCAAGAAGGATCTGCAGGTTTCAGGATGAGAAATGCCAATGTAGAGGTGGGTGTCACCACGACCACATCTACAGCTCTGTCTGGGTGAGCATGGTTTGTTGGTGGGCACGTTTTAAAGCTGCACAGTTAGAGTAGGAAATGAAGCTGAAGATAGGGCTGGAAACTTGGGCCATCTGCGCATTAAAATGATGGAGGAGGGTTCGACTTGTGGCTACAGGCTGCTGCTTCAGAGGATGGGTCTCTGATTATGTGCCATGACCGATATGTTTAGCACATCGAATTGAAGTGTGTGTGTGTGTGTGTGTGTGTGTGTGTGTGTGTGTGTGTGTGTATCAGTGTTCAGATGAAGAGAAGCCAGAACTTAGAGTATTGAGGGGTGGGCATGGGTTTTGTTTTGTTTTTCCTTTTTCTTTTCTTTTTCTTTTTTCTTCACAGTCTTGCCTGACCTATGCAGTGACATAAAAGACAGTACTCATCTAATGATTAGGGGATGCCCTTTTACCTCATTGGCTGGGCCAGATGTGTGTGTGTGTGGGGGGTGTCACTGTTTGAAAATATGTCTACTTTTCTTGAGATCTGGAAGGTGGGAAATTTGAATAATGAAGGTTTTTTTGCTGTTATCTTTTGCTTCTATTAATGTATATTTTTAATTGATTGTATAGAGCATGTCAAAGTAAAATAGGTGGTTGTTTTAGAGACTGGTGATTTTTTCTTCTTTTTCAGACTATAGCTCTAATAAAATGTAACTGTGTGTTTGCCTGTATTGATTGGGGGGGGTTGTTGGGGGAGGGGATGTCCAAGGAGGAGAGAGGGGGGTTGGGCATGTGCATTCAACAGGGACAGGAGTCTGGAGATCTTGTGAGAATGTAGAGCTGAAGGCTTTATTTACTTAATGCTAAATTTAATGTGAAATAAGAATACCCTTCCTCCCAACATCTTACCTTTTGAATACAAAGGATTGCTTGTGCCCTTTTGCTACTTTAGTTCTGAAGTTCAGACATAACTTGACAACTCTCCTAAAGGATCTGTCCCTGAGCATAGCTAAGCTTTAGCAAACAGTCAATGAAATCTGCTGCCCCAAGGTAAAGGCATTAAAAAATGGTATGATGTCTCCCTGAGGATAAAAGAAATGTCAGTCAGAGTAGGAGAGAAATCATGTTGTCTCACTCCAAGAGTGGAAATGACTGATGGGCCAATGGCGTTGCACCCGAGGCCCCCTAGTAATGAGGGGAGACTTTCGTTTGTCTTTCATCAATTTTGGGAAAGGGTGTTATGAGCATTTCACAGGTTCCAGCTGGAATTGCTGTTAGCATTTGATGATTAATTCGATAGTCCTCACAGTTGCACAGCCCTCGATGTCAGTACAGATCAGAAATCATGGCTCTCGGTATTCCTGGGATTACGAATGGTCCTTTTAAAAATTGTCCTGTGACCACCACCGCGTCTGTGCCATAGCATGGGCACACACAAAAAACAAAATGTTTTTATTTTTTAAAAAAGTCTCAAGACTTTTTTTTAAAAAGCCAAACTTTTTTTTAAGGAGTTAGATGTTGCTTCCAGAAGTTCATCTCAGTAACAAACATTAATTTTCAGAGATTTCATTGCAAAAATGGTACCATGTTCCCACACCTTATTTTAAGGTAATGGGATCTACTTATTAGCAGAAGTTTATTTTGGCTTTTAGGAAATGTCTTTTAGGGTTGAAGAGATGGCTCAGAGGTTAAGAGCATGTGTCACTCATACAGAAGAGATGGGTTTGTGCCACTCTTACAGAGGATATGGGTTGGAGTCCTTCCCAGCACCTACCTGGGGCTCACAACCCCCTGAAACTCCAGTGCCAGAAGATCCGATGCTCCCTTGTGGCCATGGTGAGCACCACACATAGACATGGTACACGTACTCTCAAGCGCAGAAAATAAAAATAGACAAATTCTAAAAGAAAAAAAAACAATAAAAACTTAAACTAGGGATTCCTCAAAAGCTGGCTCTATGCATTTGTGATGTGACCCAAGAAACAGTTCTGACAACAGGATTGCTCTACACTGACTCACTAGTTTCCCAGTCACATTTTTTTTTAAAGAAAATGCTAATTTGTAAATTGAAATGAAAACAACAATTAACGCTTTTTTTTTTCTCTAGTGAGTGATGGAGAAGAATCAGAGAGAAAAAAAGATTAGCTGAAGTCTCATGAAATATTCCAGGGAGAAACTTTAGTGTTCAGATCTCTGCACAGATAGGTAGGAGACCCAGATAATTTTTCTGTATTTAGTTTCCATATTAAGCCAACAGAATAGTGTGTACTGTGGACAGCAGACTTTCCTAGTTAGCAGCACAATGCACTGCCTAGGAAAGATGAATAATAGCTGGCCCTCATTAGTGAAATGAGATCTCTTGCTGTCCTGTCAGAGCCTGCATGCCGGACCTGAGACCATTTACTAGGTAAGGGCTGTGCCATGACCACACGAAGGCCAGAGAAAGTCCAGCTTTGTTCAAGGTTTCTGTTGCTCTCTGGCTTCCCTTCTCAACTGTTTATCATCTGTTGGTTCCTCTCAGATTCATACTGAAGGGATCATCATTAGAGCTGCTTCCTTCCTCCCTTGTTCTAATAGCCAGCCATGCCCTGCACTCTTAGCCATTAAAATCCCTGAGGGACTCCTGAGGAGCAGAGACTTCAAGCGCCTACCAAGTCCCTGGAGTCCTTGGTAGCCCCTCCCTCTCTCCTGTGTGTGCAAACAGAAAGCTCTCATCTCTGTCCTGGTGGAACACCTTAGGCTTGTCTCTTGGCAAACGGCTGTGAGGAAGCCCTGGTTTTCCACAAACCCAGGCTTAATTTCCATGCTGGCTTCACTACTGGCTTAATTTACCAGAGTTGCATGATATTGGTGTTGAGGACAGACCTTCCCCAAGAGAACTGGCTGAGGAAAACAAAGCCAGTGAGAGCAACAGCAGGCTCCGAGAGGGCCTATTCGTGGCTGATATGACTGTATGGAAGATCTGTGAGCCAACGATAAGCATGTGTGCTAATACAACTCAGGATTTGAGAGCTGACAACGGGAGACTGCCCATGACTTGAAGTCTTTGGAGTTGCAATAAGCTGTCTGGTGCGTTCTTTCCAGTTTATAAAACCGTTTGTTTAGAATAATATTTGTATGCATGTCTCAAAATGTAGTTATGAAAATAAACACAAGATGAACATTCGGTTTTTAATTTGGAGCAGTTGAAGAGATACATGACGATTCTTTTAGTGAGTTCTGAAGAGTTTCTGAGATGCAGAAAGCTAAAGAAAATGTTAAGGAGAAAGACTGTAGGTGTGTGTGTGTGTGTGTGTGTGTGTGTGTGTGTGTGTGTGTGTGTGTGTGTGTGTAGAAGGGACAGTAGGAGAGGGCGTGAGTTGAGGTGAAAGGGGTCAGATCTCATCTGTCTTTTTTGTTCCCTGTGGGAAATAGTTATTGATTTTGCTTGACGTCTGAGTGAGGAGAGATAGTTTTCCAGTGCAGATACTTGTTGTCTAGATCATGGCTGTCTGTTTAGAGTTCTTACAACCATAGCGTAGCAGGTAGTATTTGTTAGAATGAAGGAGAATTTCAAATCAGTTCTGTCCTGTGATGCTTGCAGTACAAGTTCTGAAGCACACATTTTAAAGCCTGTAGCACTGTGCTGTACTGTTTGGGATAAACAAAATGTCTGAAAACTGAGAACTTGTTTTCTGTGAGGAGTGAACTGCAGGTAACTCCCACATTATAATATAGCAGGATGCAGATTTTAAGAGACAGTGCGATAGCATGGCAACCCCTTTGCCTGTAGTGGCAAATATGGTGCCTGCTGGCCTGTCAATCATTATCCCAGCAGGAGGAGGGATAGCAGGAAAAGTGGGGATTTAATCAAACAGCGTGTGCCAGCCTTGGTGAATTCAGGAACACCAACAACCAGATTTTGCAAAGGCAAAGAGAGGATCTGTTTTTGGTCTCACTTGAGTTTTCCATTGCTAAGACCGATGGATAGCAACTTATGGGAAATGAAGCTTTACTTGTGGAAGATCTTTACCTCTGTGATTATTTATTCTATGGAACAAGGAGACAGACACACCCCCCGCTAAAGATTTCACCCTTCGATATTATGTCTTTACTATTTCGGGATATTCATTATATGGTATTGTGTGCTCCCAGAATGCCTTATAAGTTTGGAATTTTAGAGTTTCTCTGGCCTCTGAGAGAAGGTAAAAGGCCTGTGCTGTTTATCACTGAGAGCACAACGGCTGGTGTTGACAGCAGCCTGTTTTATTCAAGGAAAAATTTATGCCCTTGACATTTGTCTGGACCGTCACTCGCTAAGAAAAAAAAATAAATAAAAGAAGAAGAACCACAGAACTCAGCCTTCTGGATGGTGAAGCCTGAGCAACTTTGATGTCGATAACTGTGTGGTAAGCAGACTGATAGATGAGCGAGAATATTACCAATCCGAGGAAAGAGGCCCAGGGGCTGAGGCTGAGCAGAGCTTTGCAACCTGGCAATCCCTGCCAGTTTGCGACTTCAAACTGGAATAAGTTTTATACTTCATGGAGCTTCAAGCTCCTCATCTTTAACTGACAAATGACTATGTTTTTCGTTCTGTCGACTTGGTTACAGTGTTAGGGAAGGTGATTGAAATGATCAAGGATCTCCTTGTATGCAGTGTTCTAGGTAACTGTACCTCAAAAGAAATCTGCAGCCGTGGGTAATATCCTTTAAGTAGGACATTTTTATTTGGAAATTCAAGACTGGTACTGGTTGATAGTTGTCGCATTGTTCTTTAGAAATTGACAGTGTTAGTGCTTTGTGCATCCTTGAAGAGCTTCAGGTTTTCACAACGCAAATTGCAAGTATCTCATTGGAATTATGCATTCATCTTATGGATCATAATTAGCATATAGTAAGTTCTCCTATATTTTAGCTATATTAAAATCTATCAGGTCCTACATTGTTAGTGACGGTGTATCTCTAATGATTGTCCTGGAGTTTTGAGATAAATGGAACCACGGCACATCAGTTCTCTTCTTCAGTAGACAACGTTAGAGTGTATGGGTAGCCATTGCACTAAATAAATGCACGCTGACCGAATAGCCTGCTACCTTTCTTCCATGAGATACTTGATAGCATCACTCCACTGTTCTATGACAGAGGTCAGGGGATGAAGCCATTATCTGAACTAACATAACAATTTATCCCTCGATCCTGGCCAACCTGGCCTTCACCTCTGTTTCACTGTACCAAATTGCAGGAAACATAGGACTACTGCCATGTATATGGGGGATACTTCTGATAGGCTCCTATCTGAGCCTGGCGTTGCTCTCCCTGCTTTTTGTTTTCCTCAGCTAGTTCTCTTCAGGAAAGGCTATCCTTCCCAATACCAAGCTTGCATAGCTCATCAAATTAAGCCAGGAGCAACACCAGCATGGAAATCGCTGCTGGCTTTGAGTGTGCACAAGCACACTCGTGTTCCTCTAAGGTTAATTTGTTAGGTGGTCACATGTTAAAAAAAATCACGGGGTTGGGGATTTAGCTCAGTGGTAGAGCGCTTGCCTAGCAAGCTCAAGGCCCTGTGTTCAGTCCTCAGCTCCGAAAAAAAAAAATTTACTTCTAAGTGGGACTATTCTGTAAATAGACTGAGAAAAATCCGTTGCAGCTGCTTTCTAAGATAAAATGTGGCAGAACATTTTGAATTAATATATTAATGGACTGAAGCATTTTCCTTTCATCTATTTTTAAGTCTTTGCATAGAAAGCATTGATGGGATGTCATAAACACACATCACATATTTGGGAGAAGAATGTTGACCATGATAAATGGCCTAAAAAAAAACCTCCAAAACATTTGTTTCCTTTCGTCTAAATGAGTTAGTCATAAATGTAGTTGCCTCATTTTGAATTGTTTCCAAAGGGAATAGTAAAATCCCATTTGTTTGCATTTTTAAAGTTAGCACTGAGGCCACTATAAATGGGGTCTACCTGTGCTTTGTCGTTGTATCAGTTTCATTTTCCAACAGAGTTTCCAGCACCAAGGGACAATATTTAAAAATCAATTCAGGCTAGGCATGTAAGTCAACGGTGTACTGCTTCCTTACCTGCAGAACAGGCGAGGTCTGCTCTCCAGCCCTAGAAAAATAAACGAACGCATCTGTTTGAAAATGGGAATACTACAGAAATCAGCACTGCACTTGTTACCTGTTGTATCCTTATGTGATCTTAAATTGTTAACACACTCCAGGCTTCTTTTTCATATACAATTAAGTTAAAGCAAGTTTTGATGGGATTTTCAGCACATTCTTTAATATCTGTAAGTTAGAAACCCTATTGGGATGATACAACAGAGATGACAGGAGGCCATTTAAATGACGAGGATCTAGTTTTTAGTTACCTCGAAATCAGAAACAAGTTTCTAATGGGGAAGAACCTCTTTGTTTCACTGGATAGCTCTCTCAAAGCTTATCCATGCTTAGCTAACTATAATAATTATTCTGTAATTATTGTTTTTTAATATTTTCTATTTCAGTCAAGATGAAGGCAGTGAAATACTTTAGAGTTGAATAGTGACAGTCTTTGATTTCTAGAAAAATCAGACAAATTTGACAACATTGTTCATTAATCAGTACATTGAATCTTATATTCCAGTACAAGATCTTTTATTATTGTGAAAACTTTTTATTTTTACTGTTTTTGGTAATGGAGTTCATGAGCTATTTTAATAGCTTTAATGGAGATGAGAATTGAGAGTTTAGGAAGCTCAATGGAAGGCTATGCATTAATTTCTTTAAGTTCTCCATCAGCTTCTTGGGTTGAAACACATAGCTTTACTAAGACAATAATGGATGCATTATAAAGTCTGCAGATGGACCAGCTTTGACATACTTATCTGTGTTATTTGGGAGAAGGAAGATAGGGGGTGTTATAATCTGTAAATTCCTTAAGTGAATCAAACAGAAAACAGATTATAGTTCATTTAAACAGAAGCTCATTCATTGGATCCTTATGGTGGAGTTCATGGAACTGAAGGAAGGCTGAAGAAATTCTTGGCAGGAGTAGGACCCCATGGCAGATATGAATGAGTTCTAGCTGTGTTCCATCTTTGAGCCTCTGCCATCAAGACAGTCTCCAAAGAGAGGAGGAGGGCAAGGAGATTTGAGGTACAGCACCTTACTGCCTTGGTAAATTTAGATGAAAGGGAAAACAAACATGAACCACTACCGATAAAACCTACCAAAGAATCCTTGAGTTTGTTATCTAAATAGCTGTCTGGAAGGCTAAGACAACATATTGGTTCCCTGTGCCCTCCCCTGGATCCCACAGTGTATACCTAGTGAGCTTCTTACCGAAGAATATTCATCGATCTCAGATACATCTCAATATTTCTCTCTCCTGTCAATACAATATATTCCTGGGGAGATGAATCTTTAAGACTTAATCTTGGGAGTCTTGGACTATGCAGAGTGAATGTCTGGACCAAATTCAGAACTTATTTTTGTGTGACTTGAGAAAGAGGAGATAAAGAAATTGAGCAAATCTAACGAAAGACCTAGGACCGTAGGGCCTTGTACTGAGACTGGATCCAGAGACCCTCAGTGTTTATGGGGCTGTGCTCATTACTGCCCCAAGCCAGAAAGAACCTGAATGCCTATTGTTTCAGGTATGAATAAGCACATAGTAGGCTGGCACATTCTGTAGGCTAGAGTGTTAGTTGTGAATGGAAGGGAATGTAGGGAATACTGCTGGGTTCATGATCTCCATGCATGTGATCACATGGAGTAGAAGCACAGAGGAGAGAGACAGGCAGTTTCATGTAGATGTGGCACTTTCAGAAAACAGAAAGACTTGGAGGGTGGTTATGTGGAGAACTGGACTAGTTTAGAAGGATTATCAGGACACAGTACAAAGCCAGTACTAAGTAACCGCAGTTCTAAGGAAAATATCTGAATACTGTCTGATTTATTATTGTTATATGTCAAAGGCTACTTATAAGCAAGAAATTTCTGTTCTAGAAGTTGAATGATTTTATAAACACACGCAACTTTTTATTTCTCCTGAACTTACATGATTAGACATTATTTAAAGTTAAAAGTTCTTCAAGATCAACAAAATCTCCCTCTCAAACAAGCTTTTGCATTGACGTTGTCAGGCACGAGAAGAATTCTGTTCTGAACATTGGTGACGAAGAGGCTGCTTTCCTCACAATTTACCAATCCCTTAGTAGAATCCCTTAGTTTTATTCTTTTGACTTTGGCTTATAAACCACATCGGTATTAATGTACATATGACTTTGTTACCAATTAATGTCGCATGCAGTTGTCTGCAGATATTTTCAGCAATCATAGTGTTGAAATTATTGTTTATGCCTCTTGGCTCTTAAACCCTTTTATTTCGGGTTTCAGTGGGATTTTCTTAAATATTATTTTACTACATGCATATATACCGTGGCACACAGTTGTCCCTTTAAACTTGGGTACTTACTTTCTATTCTAGCACTGTATACGTCATTCTCTTATAGGTTATAGGCTCCAGTAGATTGCTAGAGACATGCCGGAGTGGATGAAGGAATGACCACATGACCTCAATCCTACTCCAAGAACTATGGGCAACTACGAATTCTAAGAATTGGGGAAATTGTCTTCCCTGGGGAAGAACATACAATTTGCTAACCAATAGCAAAAACATGCATACAAGTAACATTATTTGAGCAGGACAATATTTAAAAACATATACACATAGGTATGTAGCAGCAATTAATGGAAAGGGAGGCCATGTATTTGAAGGAGAGAGTATGTAGGGGTGGTTGGAGAACGAAAGAGAAGAAAAAATATGTATTATAATGTCAAAATTAAAGATAAAGAATCTAAGCTCTTCTTTATCTGCTGGTACAGATATTTGGTCCATATGACTTGGGGCAGACAACTAGACCTATTGAATGCTTTAACTGGTCACACATACGCCTGACCTCCTGGGTCCCCTGCTACATTCTGTAGGAAACAATTCTCCCAGAAGGCACATAGCCATTTCTGGTGCAATGGTTGTGTGTGTTCAGTGCAGTCACAATCTGTGGATTCTCTAGACCTTGTCCTACAGTGGAACCAACATGGCTAAGAATGGAACTCGCTCATAGAGCTGTGCATCTCCTTCCCTATCTGGAGCAGGGATTTCCTGCCATCCCTTGCTGACAGCTCTGTGGTTCAGAGAGAGGCTGTGGTGACAGGCGTTTCTTAGCAGGCTCAACCTCAGATGTCTGAGACCCTCTGAATGACTGACGTGAGTGCCAGACCACATTGATCAAGGATATTTTTCTCCATGTTTTGAATACAAATTCTATTTCCTTGAACATCTGAAAAGCTAGGTTTGATTTTAGTGAACTTCTCTTCCTGCCACCATCTGTATTACGTTATTTGTGTTTGCTTTTATTTTTTAAGATTTATCCATTTATTTATTTATTTATTTATTTATTTATTTATTTATTATATATATATAAGCACACTGTAGCTATCTTCAGACACACCAGAAGAGGGCATCAGATCTCACTACAGATGGTTGTGAGCCACCATGTGGTTGCTGGGATTTTAACTCAGGACCTCAGTAAGAGCATTCAGTTCTCTTAACCACTGAACCATCTCTCCAGCCCTTGTGTTTGCTTTTAATTTAGTGATTCTAATGGCTGTCATGCCAGACGGAATCACCCGAGCGACTTAGATGCCAGCAGAGAAAGTGATCCAGAGGACTTCCCTAGGTCCCCGAGCTTCTCCCATGGGTTGAAATTCACATCATATACCTGTCTATGCTAAGATCAATGATCTAGCTTGTTTTATTTTTGAAGTCTTTATGAAGGCTTGCCTCTTTTGGAGCAAAGTCTGCTTTTATTTAACCTTTAATACTAATGCAGGTCTGGCCTTTACATCTCACAATTATCTAGGAATTTCCTGAAGTGCTAAAATATGTTTAGACTGTGGCCATCTTGCTGGATTCCAGAAATGCAGGTCATTGTGAAATCTGCCAAATCAAAATACATTTGGCAGAGATGTATTTACTGGGAGACAGAAGTCTTAAGCTCCATGGAACATTATTTAGCCTTTTGCACTATGTTACCAAATCCACATAGCATCTTTATAACAATTATCTCAGATGCAGGTTTATATTAGACAATGAAAGGCACTGCTCATGGCCCCTAATCTTGTGTAGGTGGCACGAATGGGGGGTATTAGTTGTATTTCTTGACAGATGCTGTGAGAGATAAGCAGGTGGGTCCAAGAATTGTTCTTCTGTAGGTTCAAGGCTGCTTGTGGTTCAAGGAGAAGTAGGGTGTTTCTGGCAGAGAAAATAGCATGGTACATAAAGAAAATGAAAGATGGTCTGAGTGCCTGGGATAGGCATGGGGTTGAGACCAAATGCAAATGGGGGAAACCAGTGTTGTATGGCATAGAATCTTCTAGACAAAGTAGGGGAGTTTGGGCTTTGAAGCAGAAAGCAATCAGTAACTCCCCTTTACTGACATAGAAATAATTTTATTTTCCTGAATAACTAGAAGTATGAAAGGCAAGGTGCCTAGCATGTTTTTGAAGAGAAAGCTGTTATATTTTTGAAGAGAAAGGTGTTATTGTTAAACATTGCAGACATGATACACACCCCACATGTGCACATTTCTACAGGTGCCCATTCACTGCTGACGAGGCTGTGACTGGCTTCTCTCTGTTTGCCTTTGACTTTTGTCTTCTTCACATATATGTATGGAATTTCTATATATGCTTGTTAATTTTAGTTGCTTTAGTTCATTTGTTTAGCTGAATTATATCATAAAAGGCTGGAGGAACAATTGTAATTGAATAAAAATGGCTCAAACACACAGCCTTTATTAGGGTTGCCGATATCATGTATATTTGAATTGATAAAACTTTGAATATTCCACCTGTGTATCTGAAGATATGTTCAAAGTCTGACCAAATACTGGCTTGTATAAGGATATCCACATTCAGTACTTTGAATTAAAATAAAAAGGCTTTGAAACTTTTAGATCATTTAAGTAAGAATGTCAAATGAAGTCTGATTTAATGTGTGTGTGTGTGTGTGTGTGTGTGTGTGTGTGTGAGAGAGAGAGAGAGAGAGAGAGAGAGAGAGAGAGAAATGCATCTCTGCCTCTTTTGTAGTATTAAATATTGGTATGTAGTAACAGCTCCAGGGTCATTATATTTTTCTCAGAGAGCCACTTTATATTTTTAGCTGTTCTCTGTCATTGGATATTACCAAGGGTCCTGCTGTTTAATGCTGCCAACCATGGGTCTGGGAGTTCCAGTATGTACACTTCCTGAAGTGCATGAGGTTAGCACAGCTGAGTCTTTTTCTTACCCAGATCCTTATTACTCAACAAATAACAGAATACAAAGCTTCTATGGATTTTGCACAGTGAGATACATTGAAATATTATCCAGGTAAAGATGTTCAGGGGATGACCGAGGCATTAATAGATATTTGTCTATGAGCTTGTCATGTTTACCAACACAGTGTCAACAAGATCTTGCCATGATATAAAGTTCTATTCTCAGAGGTTCTCTCTCTCTCTCTCTCTCTCTCTCTCTCTCTCTCTCTCTCTCTCTCTCTAATAAGAACCTCCATGTGAATGTGTCTTTAATCAATGTAACCTTTTATGGACAGCTTTGGTCCATAATCAACCTTTTAAATCCTCTGGTTGAATTGAGGTGACCTGAACCCTTCTCTCTTGTTACCAAGGGCCGCAGCGTAATCTAAGCAGTCATTCTACTGTCATCTGTAGTTCTGTGTGACTTGGTCAAAGGTGCCTACTGATCTAGTTGGAGGGATGGTGGGGGATGAAACCCCTGGGAGTAGTTGGACATTGAAGAGATGCTCTCTTTACCATGAGATTTTCAACATGGTCAGGATTCCTTCTAGAGACCTTGGTCATCTGGAATGTGAAGCTGGATTAAGGAAAACCAGAACAAGTAACAGCACAAACTCCAAAGGGTCACCCTAGCTGAGGCTCTGTGACTCTTAAATGTTGGGGCTCCATAAACATTGTTTCCCATTCTGTTTAGGCTAATTTGAGTTGGGTTTCTGTTTCTGTCACTGAAAGAAAACACGAATGTTGTCTGTATGGAAAGAATCTTAATGCTGCAGTAGCAGCAGGTAGGAGAGGTGTGGAGAAGCCATCTGGCCTGGCTGTGGAAGGTGGAACAATTTCTTTTGCTTTGAGTCAAGAAGAGTTTTAAGATAGATCAAAGGATAGGGGGCACTTTTTCTGTTGCAGATTCCGTTAAGTGGCAAAAAACACTTTGTAACAAAAGCTATGTACCTTTTGAGGCACTAGAATCTTAGATCCCTAAGATGCAGAAAGGAGACACTGTTGCCATGTATTGAAGAAACAAACATAAGTGATCGCTGGCTGCAACCTAGTTACAGCCTTGCTGTTTGAAATCCGTGGACACCCTTGGCTCCTTTGTTATGTATTTGCTTTTTGTAAGAGGCATTCTAGGTCTTTTGTTCAACAAGTAAGATATTATAACCCTGATAATGGCTCCTAACGTGAATAACAAGATTAGAGGAACAAGCAGTAAAATAATAAAGGACAAATTATTTTATCCGTCCTATAATTCCAGTTACTCAGCAATGAAAAGCCATTTGCGCTCTCAGTAGGCCACCAAATTGAAGATCACTGTGGATGCAAGTTCCTGATGCAGCTTCATTCCGGTTGGTATCCTAGGTATCAGCTTCTTCCAGACACTTCCTTTGAGGAGGGTAGGAAAGATACTCTGTGTGGTGGTGTGAATGAGTGTCTCAAGTGTCTTGTGACAGTGCAGTATGGAGAGTTACCCAGTCTTCTCTCCCCCAGCCACCAGTGAAACATTCTAAGACCTCCAGTGTGTGCTTGAAACTATGGACTACCTTGAACTATGCAGTCTTCCCCCTCTCTGTTTTTCTTTTTCTTAGTTCCCTTTCCTCTCTCTCCCCTCTCCTCTCTCTCACCCTCCTTTTCTTCCTCTCCCTGACCCTCCCTTCTCCTGCTCTCTTCTAAGACAGGGTTGAATTATTTTGCCTAACCTTTCTTCCATCTCATAATCCTTCTGCATCAACCCACTAGTGCTGAGATCATGGGCATACTCTACTCCCATAGCCTGGCACTTTAATATATATGTATAGGTATGAAAATGTTTACTTTATAAATTAACACAATAAGTGATTGACAATAGTAAGTAAAGTAAAATATACCAATCATGACAGTATACTGTCATGAAAGTGGTTTCTCTTTAGTTATGGAATTGTCTATATTCCATTTTCAGACCATCAATTGACTGTTAGCTGAATTTAGAAAGGAAATTCTGAATATAGCGGTGTCTGTGATAATAGTTTTGGTACAAATTTATGCTAGTGGCTTGCTTTTAACTATTTATTCTAGAAGACAGGCATGAAATTTGTGTAACTCAGGACTGTTTGTGGCTAAAAGGAGTCTGGGGTATGTAGGCTATTATTAACATTCATTTTATCTTAGACTAATGCTTGTTCTTATGGATAATTTCTGCTAAGAAGTGTTATAAGATAATCACTTACCTAAAAATAGACTCTGGTTACTAAGCTATAATAAGAAGTGAGCTGCATATTGGCTTCCAGTGACCAGGAAGCATAGTCTTTCAAGACATGTCATGAATGGTCGCCAAGCATAGAAAGAAAAGTGAAGTTAACCCCCATTCCCCAGAAGGTCTCAAAATACCACCAAAAAAAGGAAAACAGGCTTTTATTTCTCTGGTTATTATTGGGAAAACCATTATTCTTCTTGTGGGGAAAATGGTGCTCACAGAAAGTATTCTGAGTGATACCATGGGGGCATCATGATGTTCAGTGGTGTTTGGTAAAGTGAGAGCACAGCAAGCTGCCACAAGCAACAAACAACACAGGTCAGCCTTGTACCCTTAGGCGACTGTCGAGCAAACAAAATTCACACCCGTACCAAAGCTTGAGAGTTTGTTTCTAGTCTCGTGTTGTTATCTCTTATTGTCTCTTAAGTCTGTATCACTCCCGGAACAGAGGTCCCTAAGTTGTTCCAGTCAGATGGAGTGCTTCCTGGTCTCACATGGGAAGTGATTGGAAGCTCTACTTCTTTCTATGCAGGGGAGTGCTCTGTGCATTTAGATCTGTCTTTTTCCTGAGTTTTTTCTACCAACAGCCAGTTGAAATGCCTTATGGTCACTTTCATGTACAGCATGTCTAGGTGGCTGTCTGGACACTTTGTAGGTGGGCCATACAAACATATGTGGTTCCTGGACAATTATAATTACAATAGACTGTTAATCACGATAGTATTCAAGTTGGGAATAACTACTAAAGCAAAGACTTCTTTACGCTGACTGGAATTCTAAACAAATGACATCAGTTGAAGCTTCAGATGCATTTCTTTCCTTAGCTTTAATTTTTATGGTCTATTGGATTTATTGTCTTTTTTTCTGTATTTATACCACTCAGTCCTCTACCTTCTTCCATAACCCCGTCTACTCCCTCTCAAATTCAGTTTCTTTATCATATATGTGTGTGCAAATGAATATGCAAATGCATTGAGTGCTTCTTTTACGTATGTTTTTGGGACTGACCACTTGTTATTGAATAACCAATTAGCGAGCTCCTTGAGAGACCTATTCTTCCTCTCGCTGCATTCATTAATTGCCTGTAGCTGTTCATCTAGGAGCAGGGCCTTGTGAAATTCCCCATCCATGTTGTCATGTCAACTGCTATTGCCATGGTTGAGGTTGCAGTTATGTAATCACATTGTTGAGATTTAATAGGTGCAGCTTCTGATATATACATACATGTGTGTATTTGCATGCATGTTTGTGTCTATGTTTGTGTTTGTGGGTGCGGATGTTAATGTGTGACACTATATTGTAGGAGACATCCTGGTTCTTTTAAGTTTTAAATCATTATGACACTGTGCCTCTCAGCTATTTGTATTAACCGAGTGACAGTATCTCAGTGATACGAGACGTGGATTTGTAGACCATGTGTAGGGTCTGCCTGGCTCATTATACAACAGTGTTTATGACTTCAGAGAAACCTAGGAATTCCTCTCTTGCTTGCTTAGCATCATCTGGGGTTTACATGTGGTATTTCGCAAGGATCCTTTGAAATCTAAAGACTTTATTATGCTTTACCCGCTCACCACTTACCTTCCAGTGGATTTATTGAGTCTAGGTTTCTTGCCAAGTCCGGGCACTTAGTGTCCTTCAGGATATTTTTGTTTGGTTGGCTTTGTTTGTGTTTTTGTTTGGTTATTTCCCCCTCCCCCCATGAGATGCTGAGCTGCTGTCTTAGGGTTCTATTGCTGGTGACCACAGCAACTCTTATAAAGGAAAACACTTAGTCGGCACTGGTTCATAGTCAGTTTAGTCCATTGTCACGGCAGGAAACAGACACGGTGCTGGAGAAGGTGCTGAGAGTTCTATATCGAGACCCTGAGGCATTAGGGAGAGAGCCACTGGCCTGGGCTTGAGCTTTTGAAACCTCAAAGCCCACCCCTAGTGACACTTTTCCTTCAACAAAGCAAAATCTATTCCTACAAGGCCATACCTCCTTCTAGTACCACACCTTATCTGCTTAGGGAACCCATTTTCATTCAAACCACCACAGCATCTATAGCATCAAAAGTACCTGGTCCCATGACCTGAGAACTCCGTAGAGAGACAGAATGGTCAGGGAAACATCAGTCTTTCCCTTCGGGAAGAGTCAAGGGAGATGTCTGCAGGCTTGAACTGCTCGTGTCTCCACAGCTTAGAGGAAAATGCAAGCCGGATGCCCTTCTGAGCGGAGTGAATCACAGCTCCTAGCTGGAGAACTCACAGCCTCAAGGCCCTCTACCCTACCCATGCTATGGCTGCTGTTTCTAGTGACAGTCCCCACAGGTGCTGCTTTCATCAGCCCTTATAGTTCGTGCTCTCTGCTCATCCTCAGGGAAGGTTCCAAATAGTAGTGCTTTCAAGAGTAACGTCCAGTGTGGTCTCACTCAGGTTGTTCTGGTCAGCCTCTCATACAGTCTCCTGAGAGCATACACAAGCTGTATTGTTCTTCCAGGGCCTTGCCTTGCCTTGCCTTGCTTTGCCTGTCCTGTCCTATCCTCCCTCTCCCTCCCTTCCCTCTCCCCCCTCCCTTCCTTCTCCTCCCTTTCTCTTGCCCCCCCCTTCCCTTCCTCTTCCCTCTCCTTTCCTTTCCACCTCTCCCCAGATTTGAAGTGACCAATGCCTCTGCATTGGTCAAGTTTTACCCAAAGTGGGTCTCCTGACTGTATCTATCCTATTGCTAGTCCTAAAAGCAGAAATAACAGGGATGTAATAAATGGTTTCCCCAGCCTTCTTCAGGTAGCAATGAAGTTGATAATGGGAATAATAATCACTAATATTTATTGATGTCTAGAATAGTTGAGCCTCTGCCTTCTGTGGTTTTCCTCTGTCAACTATGGGAAGGGGATAGCAATATTAGCCCATTTTGTAGATGAGTATGTTAAGAAAGAAAACGTATCCACCAACATTTCCAGGCTCTACCTTCTGAGAAGGTAGTCCACTCCAGATAGAGTCCTGGTTCTCCATTTGGCATCCTGAGACAGTAAACACTAGTGATCACCCGTGTTGTACAGATTACTGGAAGCTACTGTTCATACTTCAGACAGAAGATACTGTCTGGCATCCTGTTCTTGGAGAAACGGTGGGTATTTGCTTTTATTGCCACTCGATAGAGTATTAAAGGCTGAGGCATGTTCAAAATGGGAAGAAAATTCTGAGACAGGACATCAAGGTCAAGCGTAACTTCTCACCCACTCTGCTACAACTGTCCTTACATAACTGCTTACTTTCTATGTCCTTATTTGGACCAAAGTCCAACATGTGCCTTGTTCACATTGTTTTTTCTTGGAAAAAAATTCACTTCTATGAAAGGGGGATAAGCAATGATTCCTTCACTTGCTTCAGAGGCACTAATGCCTGACATTGCCAGGAGCCTTCTGTACAGTGCTTTATTGTTCCTTCTAACAATCTAATGAGGTTGATTCTACTGTGTTGCGAATACAGAAACCTGTATTGAGTGGTCTGTGAAACTGGTATCTTTACTATCAATATAATGTAATTAAACCTCATGACAGAAAACATATGAGATAAATGGACTTTGAGATTTTAGTTTATTTTTCTTTGATAAAATAGAAAATATAGATATTTTAGGTGGGTACTTTTCTTAATGAGGGGGTATCACCACTTATTAAATATCCCCCAGTAGCTACTTCATCTTGGTTCTTATTTTTAACAATCGTATGATTCACTGTAAAAATGGTTTAAGATGTTTTTTCACAGATGCACAGTTCCTTGCCTAAAATACCTTAGGAAGACTGTGTAGAAGTCTTCAAGAATAAGGAAATAAAAACAAGTGATGAGGTCATCTAATGAATACAGAGATTTAACATGGAGATGACTTTGCCAAGCTATTGCCTTGCAAATATAGAAAATCTATCATTGTAAGAAGCAATGATCCAGGAATAGACTACGTGTAGACCTTGCAAACAAATTTTGCAATTTATTTGGTTGGTAAGCAATAAAATATCTTCCTATAATAAATAGGATTTGTTTTCCTGCCCTTATCAGAATCGCTCTTGTTTACTGATGCATGTCAAAGAAGGGTTGTGGAAGAAATGAGTTATTAAAATAGGAATCAGTCATGATCAAAACAGCTTCTGTCTCTAAATTCCCTGTGTTTTCTGTTTTCTTTCTGTTTTAAAAAGTAAGTGGAATGGAACTAAAATGGTGTGGAGATGAATATGGAGCCAGAAATATTCAGAGATTGAATATGCACATGACTGATTTAATCTGAAAGAACAGCGATTATTCATTTTCTTTAGCAGAAAGGAAGTGTTTCTGAGAAAATAGCAGGAGCAACAGAAACCAAACACATCCAAAACGCCATGCTTGTCAGGATGGTCTCTGCTATTGGGTGCTAACTGGCCACTCATGCTTCTCTGGCTTCCAGTGACACTGAGAAAGATATACTTATGCATCCATGTGTCAGACTATGAGTGTGCTGTATGTATATCTGCTTGCATGTAGGACAACACTGACTGGTTTTCTACATGAATAAACAGAATAAGTTTGGGGTAAGCTAGATGAAGACATGTTTGAAGTCAATCCCAGAATCCTAATGACTTAAACCCCAAAAGCGTACTCATTCAACTCATCTATCCGAAGTTCCTAGGCTGGCTGTGTAGCCTTCTTCTGGAATAGGACCTGATTTATAATAACTAAAAGAAATCATAACATGCCGTAGAATATGTTGAATCACTTCTGCCCACCTACATTCGTTCTTTTCATCAAAGTAGGTCAATATTAGTACAGAATGAGTGCATATAACCTTCCTACAGAAATCATATCAATAGTAGTAATTCACTTTACTACAGCACTGTAGCATATCGTAGTTGCATGCAGTGTGAATACTATATCTACTGAGGACAATATTGATGACCGTTTAATTCATCAAAGCTCCAGTAACATTCCTCATAAAAAAATAGACTCATAAGAATCCTCATATTCAAATGCAAGCACAAAATATCCTCACTAGCCAAAGCAATCCTGAAGAGAGCCATGTTGTTCCAAGTTTTACTAAACACCATGACACTGGCTCCCAAACAGACACACAGCACAGGTGGACCTGGAAGTGAAGCTGTGGTTCTAGAAATGTCTGATTATTACTGTGTGCCGAAACATAGGTCAGAGCATGATACTAACAACAGCGCTGGGGAAACTCCATAATAACATGAAAAAGTGAAGCAAAATTCATTTGCTTCGCTACAGAAACTGTCTCAGATATGTTAGAGATCTCAGTGTAAGATCTGGAACTGGAAATCCAGTTGAAGCAAGCAGGGGGAACCCTTCCTGATATAGATGTTAGCGGCTGCTTCCTGGCTAGCTCAGGACATAATAACAAGAATTGAGACATGTGCATGAATCAATTTAATAAGCTTCTGCCCTGCAGGTAAGTGATTACCATAGTAAAGAAACAGAGTACAGCATGAGATAAATGTTTCTCTGCTAGTCATTGACAAGAAATTAATATTCAGAGTGCATAAAGAACACATAATTAAACATAAGCATAATAGATAACCAATAGATGTATGAATGACTAGAAAAGAGAGGCCTCCGAAGAAGTTCAAAAGGCCAATAAATCGGTGACAAAGATCTCAACATTCTGGGTCATAAGGGAAACACAAATTATTTGCACACTGGGATTCCATCTCACCCCAGTCTGGTCAAGAAAACAACAGTGATGGTGTGGGGGTGGGGTAGCACAGAACAGAACCTGTAGGTAGGTGTGCAAAATAGCTCAGCTAGTGTGGGCATTGATTTGGAGAGTGCTCACAGAATAAAGAGTAGAAGCAACGTATGCTCCAGCTAGTCCACTTCTTTTATGAAGGGAATAAAATAAAAATCCAGTGCAGACACTTGTGAATCATGTTCACAGCAGATCGATTCTCATTAGCCTGGTTAGGGGAGCAGCCTGTGTGCTCCTCAGCGGACGAGTGGATAAAAGTAAGGTGACCTACCGTAATATGCTCAGCCAAAGAGAAGAAGCTAAGGAAATGGATAAAAGTATAGATGATCAAGTAAATAAAGAAGAGTGGAAAAGAAAAATACCATGTCTTATCTTGTATGTGGAATCTATATTAAACAAATCATCATTAGTGGTCAAACAGGATCAAAATATAGGTGTAAAAATACAATGAAACATTATTTTATAAAGTTTATAAAGTAATATATGTTACAAATTTAAAACATCAAAAGCTCATTGAAGTTTTCAGAAAATAACACCCCAGAGAACTGGTCCATATTCTAGGAGACTTTCCTGATTGTTGCGGAGGGTAGACATAAATAAGCATAGATAAGTTTGATGGTTTTTATGTAACTGCCCTTTTGTTTCCTCATATTTATGACATCAAGTTGTTATTTAAGGACTATACAATTCACTGAAAAAACCTTTTCAAGCAACAAGTACCTGTTGAAAACCTACTCTGAGACACCGTTCCCTGTGCTTCATGGACTGAAATTGAATTAAAAAAATTAGATCAAGTTTCAGCAGAATAACTTTTTTATAATTGTAGTTTATAACTCTTAGAACTTGAATAAAGAATAGTTGAAGATAAAACTGTTTCGATTGACTTAACTAAATTAAGAAATTATCTCATAGGATGGATACTGTACTATCAGCCTTCCTGAATTCTTGAGTGTCCTGCTGGACCCCCAACTGTGAGCTCTGATCTCTTCTCCCTATCCATCCTGTTTTCTTGAACATGGTTTTGAACTGGGCTTCAGGCTTTCTTTGAGTCTAATGTCTCTGGTTCTCTGGAGTCCTAATTTACTTTTCCTGTGGCTATCCCAAACCTCTAAGTAAACCATTTTCTCTGACAGCCATTTCTTTCTGGATAGAGCACTCTAGCACTAGAGGGAGATCTAAAATGTTTCCCTCTTTGAAATCAACTTTCTTATGTTCTTCTGTGTTTCTCTTCAGTGTGCACAATGTTCCATGTTGACATAGGACGTGAAGTGCACGTCTTTAGAGAAATGGGTTAATTCACCACATTGAGTTATTGGCATCACGAAATATACCACAAAGTACTGTTTTTATGACGCTCTGCAACTACTTGTCCAGAGGGATCCAGTGACTTGCCTGTGACATTAGGGCTCTATGGGGAGACATTGCAGACAGCCCAAACGATCAAAAAGATAACCACCAAGAAAAGCACTCCTGCTTCTGTTACCCTTTCTCACAAGCCAGTGGTCCGAATATGGAAGAAGGCTCCCCAAGCATTTTGTTTTTAAGAGGTTCAGTTTAATTAATCTTGAGAACACTGGGCATCAATATTTCACTTCCCACCAAGGGAATGCTGACCTCTCCATGCTCTTGTCCTTTTGAGGATTTCTGTGGAAATTTCTGTGGAGTTTTGTGAGGAAGATACCATTCTTCTTTTCTTACTCCTGCTGATGAAAAGATTTTATAACATAACTATAAAGAGTTTATAACCACAATGTTTCATAGTGACTTCAAATTTCAAATGTTTAAAATGTAACAGTGTTGTATATAAATCTGAAATGCGAAATACCCAAATTGAGGTTTTCAATCTGGATTGTTGACTTTCGATATTTGGGGTTTGTAACTATAAAATTGCCCTCATTTATGAACCCATTTCCTGGAGGCAAAAATATTTGTGTTATTGATTCATAAACTGACTTAATTTATAATTTCAATTAAGCTTAATGTATTGGCTTAACTACTTACAGGTTGTTTCGTTCAGTCTTTTCATTTTAATGCTGGGAATTTAGACTCTAAGAATGCTAAGAAAATGCCCGACCATTGAACTGATGCCAGACCCCAGAATTTAGAGTCTTGAATTCATTTGTGGTTTGTACCATCTTCCAGGCTATGCATATGGAATTTTAATGCATACATAAAATATATTCCATTAATCCATTTTTATACTTTAGCTGATTGATTTCAGCAGTCTACCAACAGAAAAATTTTAAAAAGTGTAACAGGCTGTAAAATTTATAGGTACTGGGGAAAGCAGTTGTATTTGAACACAATTTAGGTCTTTCTAGCCATTGTAATACTATTACATACATACATACTTTTGGTTTGTTTATTTATATATGTTTATATATTTATAAATATTTATAAATATTTATAAATATATTTATATATTTATTTATATGGGTACTCTATCTGCATGTACACCTACACACCAGAAGAGGGCATCAGATCACATTATAGACGGTTATGAGCCACCATGTGGTTGCTGGGAATTGAACTCAGGACCTCTGGAAGAGCAGACAGTGCTCTTAACCACTGAGCCATCTCTCCAGCCCTGAGCCAGGGTATTTTTACCCAACCAACTTCACGCAGCCTCCATGGTGCAGTGGTACCATCATGAGATTCAGTCAGTGAGAGACACCAGTGACTGAGTTCAGTGATACAATGAATCGAAGCAAGTCCACCTAGGAAACTGAAAAGCATCTAGTGTCTGGTTTGGAGTATTATCCTCATCCACTTCAATGCCCTTGTTGATCTAAAAGGCAAATGACTGACAGTTTCAAAGTTTCAGAGATTTGTAGGGCTGTCCTGAGAGTTACATGACAGAACATGGAGAAATGCTGAACATCAAACATATAACATTGCCTTATTTTCTTTCAAGAGCTGCTTTGTGATTCATATGAAAATACTTATTTTCAAGAATCAGAAAGAAAAAATATAGTCTTGGTCATTCTTTCTTTCTAAATGCAGGAGAGATAAACACGAAAATCAGTTTTGTAAAATGACTGATTATATGGTTACATACTGAATAGCCAAAGAAAGGCAAGCTAAAAAGTAGGAAGATGAAGACCCATGGACCTGCTAGCATCGTTGTTCTGTGGGAGTTATAGCCAGCTCCATTCACTCTTTCCATTAAAAGAACTTTCTGGAGTCATCCCTCCATTGAAAGAACTTCCTCCTGCATTTGAATTTAGCAGTTTGATTTTCCATAACCTTTGGTTTAGTGAATTTCACAGACACATCTTAAGGTTTAAATATTAGAAATTTGAGAATGATTTAGAAACTGTCACCTCGGCATGTTGATGGGGCTTAATAAGATAGAAAAGAAACGTGAAGAGTATTTAAGGAAAACAAAGGCTGTGCTTTAAAGCTTATCTGTTGCTTCTGAATTATAACTATGAAAGTGGATGCCTTGAATAAGTTTAGCCTAATATTTTAATTTTCACATGAATATGGATGCATATTTCTATAGATTTAAAAAATCTACATATTTTACACCTACAGAAAAAGAATAAACATTGGAGGTGTACTCTGCCAGGGACTTCGAAATTTTTGTACCAGCCCTCGTTTAGTCATACAAGTAAATATATTAGATTAAAAACCAGGGTTTTAAGTCGCTGTTGGTACAGCACTCTTGTTTTAAAGTGATTAGAAACACAGATTTCTATTTAACGAAGCAGTTCCTATGACTTGGAAGAAAATCCATACCAGAAATGAACTTTTAAAAACTTTTAGACAGGGTCTCTTTATATGGCCTGGCTCTTCTGGACTCGCTCCAGATCGAGCTGGCCTCAGACTCCCAGTGATCCACCTGCTTCTGCCTCCTGGATGTTGGCATTAACCGTGAGTGCCACCACACCGCACCTGGCTGTAAGCTTATTTTAATGAAAAGTTTAAGGGAACGTTTTAAAATTGATACTGCCTTTTTTTCCAATATTCTTCAGATGAGTATAGTTGACGATGTAATTTGTTTCCTCAAAGTAAAATGCATCCCAGGGATTTAATGAGTGTTTATATTTCAGTTACCGTGGTTAGAAGAAAGGAACACAGTAAAGTAACAGATTCTTAAACTGGGTAAACTATTTAAAAGTGATCGTATGCCTAGTAAAGATCACTATGTTAAACTGTCTCTCATATTTCATTAACTGAAATTATTTTGCTGCATATCTATTCCTCTTAGATACTTTTGCAGGGGAATCGATTCAATCAAGTCTTTCTGACTACATCCTGGAATCCTGATTAAATTTGGACAGTTTTAAATTAAATCCTCTCTAATTTAGCCCGTTACTTTATCAAGATTTAATCTGTTTTTAGTCTCTAAATAGTAACTGGTCTTCTGAGCTGAACACTAATCTTGACCTTCTTACCCCACATTGACAGATAGGTACCAGATTCACTTTAAAAGGCAACCAGGCTGAAGATGCAGCTTGTAGGTGCCTTATATGCCGAGCATACTGAAGGCTCTTATTTCAATATCCAGCAATAACTGCCAAATTAATAATAATAAAATTTAAATTGAAGTAGTAAAATATAATCAGCTATCTTTTTTTTACCCAAGTTCACATTCTATATATTTTACTTAAAGACATCTTTCACTTGGATGAATGTTTTGAATTTTGGCTTTTCTGCTGTTGTAAAATCTAAGTCAGGAATTATTACAAAATCCCAGGACTGATAAAAAAACCAATAATTAATAAAGAAAGAAGCCGTGCATTTAAAGAGAGAGCAAGGATGGGCATGTGGGAAGGTTTGGAGGGAGAGAAGGAAAAGGAGAAAAGAGATTGTATTTTAATCTTTAAAATAAAATGTAAAAACAAAATGTCATAATTATCCAGTTTATTTTAAAGTGAGGAGTACCTAGCTTGAGAGACCTATCCAAGCAGATTTTCTGCTTTGACTAAAGTATCTAAAACCAAGGCTATGTAATAGAAGTATGGTGGGGACTGCATGTGCCGTTTAATTCGTCAAGGCATTTGGGCCAGCAAGGTCGCTCAGAGAGTAAAGACACATACCGCCAAGACTGATAACCTGAATTCCATTCCCAGAACCTCCACAGTAAACAGAAAGAACCATTGCCACAGGTTGTCCTCTGAGGTCCACATGCATGCTGTCACACACAAGTCACCTCTCCCCAGAAATGAATGAAGTAATGAAAAATGAGAAAACAAATTATTCTGTTATAATCATCAAAAAATCAAACACAAATCCAGGCAGGCAAAATTATTTTTAATAATACCCTTTTAGCTCAATGTAATAATAAACATCATTTTATTTTATAAGAAATATTGAAAAGCATTACTATAATATTTAGCACTTCCATATTATCTTCAAAATTCAACTCATACATTCCACTTAGAGCCCATCTCAGTTAAATTTAAAAGTTAGGATCCTCCATTGAGCTGGTCACTGCCAAGTTCTAAAGAGTGGTTATTTAAGGAAGACACTCTTACACCTTTGAGTAGAGAGAGTTCCCATTCCGCTGTTGGAGTTAGTGGTTGGAAGTCCTCATAATATGATTGGCTATTTCTTCTACTTCAGTTAATACAGAGGAAAGCCCCCATGCTCAGTTCCTATTCCTTCTTTTGTTTGAGATTAAACAAATCATCTCTAGTAAGAATTACCTTTCATTTGTTACATTCTGTTTTAAGTGGTATAATGTTTTAAAAAGAAAACAATGAAAGCTAAACTCAGAAATTTCCATGCTTCTGTCTTCTTAAGTGAGCAGAAATTACTGGGTAGGCCCAGCTAAAATTATTATATATAAAAAAAGCTATATCACTAATGTGGAATATCTTATGACACTTTCTTTTCCCAAGTACTGCCTCTGTTAATTAATTACGCCTTAATAATTTAGGCCTATGACTTATTCACTACTTTTATTTGCAAAACCTATGATATTTCAATTCTTTCCCCTAATATTAGGAAGATATCCATAAAGTTATGCATCGATAGCTTAAATTGTAGCATGGGTAGACATGGATGTCACTTGTGTGTGTGTGTGTGTGTGTGTGTGTGTGTGTGTGTGTGTGTGTGGTTTATGTGTATGTATACATACGTGGGTGTGGGAGGTCACATGTTGACCCGGTAACAGGCAGACATCCAGCATCTTCTGTCCCTCTCTACAGGGTAGCTCGCTGAAACTGCCACTTACTGAGCTTACTGATTGACAGGACTGTCTGGGTCCTCCTACCTCTGCTTCTGGGTACTGGGAACATGGCCGTGGGGTGGTGCCATGGCTGCTTTGAATGCTTGTTTTAATGGGTGATTAAGATTCAAACTCTGGACTTCCTGCTCCTACAGCAAGTTTTACCCATTGCGCCGTCGTCCCAGTCCCAACACATTATGGAGCCTTCCTTTTTTGTGAGGGAGATTTAGGAAGAGCCAAACCTTCTAATTAAGTGAATTACGGTAGCCTATAGATTTAGGACTTACTCTGAGACTATGCATAGGTCTTCCACTGCAATGAAAATCATATCGGGCGGCTTTCACACTAATGAGAAACATTACATTAAAACATTATTTAATGCTTTTGTTTAGCTGTGGGAAATGGTAATTTCCTAAGTTCATTTTTTTTTTATTTAAACCGTTAGGCATCCCCCAGACATGACGCCCGCCTCATTCTCTCCTGTTTCTCTCTTCATGCTTGGTGGTTTTTAATTTTCCACCACAGTTTTTGATTTCTCTAGGCCTGAGTCTCTTTGTGAGCAGTGACTGTCAAAGATCCAGTCGTGTTCTGTGTTTTTTACTTCATTGCTATTATAAACCAGCATTGGGGCTCTTCATTCCGCTTCATAAATTGCAACTGGTTCAGAGAAAGTTTGATGTGCTGGCTCTGGCCTCAAGTCACAATGGATCCTCTAGTGAGAAGATCCAGGATTCCTCTCTTCTCTTTTTTCCTGCAAATAGACCGAAGGGTGCCTACTTGGTTTGGGCTTCCGGGAAGTACTGTGGAGTTTTCCCTGACTTCCATGTTCTTGAGAACTTTCTGTCTCTGCAGACATTTTTACTATAACTCAGCGTGAATTATATTTTCTACACTTTGAAGATCCTTTGATACCATTATACGGATTAATGTTTGAAGCGTCCCTGCACCCTTATGACTTGCCTTTGGGAACATTAAAGGGACGTTTTCCCCTGCGGCTCCTAACTTGTAATTTTGGACATGAGAGGTAGATTTAGTATCCATAAGAGATAATAATAGGAGCGAAAAATGCATACACGTTCAAGGAATGCCTGAAGGTTAAAAAAAATGAATGTAGGGAATTCCCAACCTCCACAGCTCAACAAAAGATTGGATAATATTTCAACCTAATGTTTCTCAAGTTAGTCTAAGACACATCAAGTGTGATTTTTTTCTTAAATTGAAAGAACTATGCAATGATTTTGGATCACAAAGCACTGATATATAAATCCTTTTTTAATAAATTCTTAAAATTAATAGTTTTATTCTAATATTATTCATAATAAAGCCATTTAAGGCTGGAGAAATATGTTATAACTTGGTTGCATTATGCATGTATGGACCTAGGAAAAGTTAGTGTAATTATTCAAGGCACATGGAAAGTTTTACTTACATAGCACCTGTGTAGAGATTTTTATAGCATGTATTTTAGAGCTAGAAATTAACTTAGAATTAGGATTTAAAAACCATTAAAATTTCATTTCAAGGAGAGAAACTAAGGCTCAATAGTCTGAATTAATCATATCCAGCCATCTACATAGTGAGAGTAATTATTATTTATATTAACTATAAACTGAGAAAAAAGTCTTCACCAATAAGAGGAGATAATCTGATTTATATACCAATTCAATTGGGCACTACTTTATAATATAGAGAAAGTGAGATGTTGATACAAAACATGGGCATTTATGACTTTATTCTGGGTAAATGCATAATATTGAATTATTCCATTTTAAGAATTTCTAGGTATAGTTATAAATAATATACATGATAGAAATAAGAACAGGGGCTTCTTACAGGACTTAGCAATTTATTATAAGGGGAGTGGGGAGTTTTCTGGAGCAATAAACTTGTTCTGTACCTTAATAGGAGTGTTAGTTATGAGTTTATACAACTAAGTAAGCACAATTTGAGTTTTCTCTTTGTACTTTCATTTAATTCTATATGTATCTTCAGAATGCAATGTAGGTGTCCATTTCTATGTATTTCTATGCATTTCTATGTATATGTATACATTTATATGTATAAAATAGAGTAGAATGCAGATTTGCAAGATTGAAATAGCAATCGGGAAGAGACAAACAATGCTAACAAGGTGAATAATTTTGTAGCTTTATCTTATGCAGAAAGGTGGGGGGAGACTGACTGTATCTGTGATATCAACTGGGAATAGGAAGAAGAAATGCTTCCCTGATAAATCTGCATTTAGTTTTTAAATTTTTGATTAACATGCATTAATTGTACATATTAATGATTTTCCGTCCAAGATCTCACTATATTCAACAAGTGCACACTGATCAAATCCAAGCTCCATTATCTACCCTCCAGCCACCCATGTGAGTCTCCCCTGATCACTGTGCTCTCCCTGATCCTTGTTTATATTTCATCTTCCGTGTATGAGAAAGAACATGCATTTTTGTCTGCTTTATTCCACACAGTACCTCCTTGCTGTTGAAGACAAGACTTCATTGTACATAGGTATATAACACATAACTGAGTGTTATTATGTGCACCACACCTCTTTTGTTCATGCTTCAGGTGCCTGGATTGCTTCCATGTCTGACTATTGTGAATCGTGTCCTGTTGTCATGGTCATTCAAGTATCACTGTTGTATGGTTATTCCATTCTATTTCATATATAAATACAACATTGGATATGTGGTTCAGACCTTTGATCTACCATGGGAGGAGGAATGCCACACTGTTCCTCATTATGCTTGTATTAATGTATATTCTAATTAAGGATGCACACAAGGTTTTTCCCTCCGCATCCTGGATACATGAACCATTACCTATTGTCTATGTGGGGTGTTTAGTACTGCTTATTATAATTTGTATTTACTGATATCTGATAGCAGCTTTGGTTTTAGTTTTCATGATCAATAACGATATGGGAAATTCTCATGTTGTTGGCTATTTGCAACATCCTTCTTTTAAGGATTTTGGTTTTGTTTTGCTTGGGGATAGAAAGATTGCTCAGTGGTCAAGACAAGTTTTGTTGAGATTTGGTTCCTAGCACCCACATGGTGATTCCTAACCATCTAGGGGGTTAACCATTCCAGGGGGTACAGCAGCCTCCTCTGATGGCTATGAGTATTGCATTCATTCTCTGTGCGTACATACAAGCAGACAATATCTATACATTTAAAATAAATTAAATAAATCTGGAACAAGATTGGATTACTTTTAATGTTAATTATTAAACCCTTTGTGCATTATGAACACCCCTGCCCATTTTCAGAAGAATATTTGAAAAGTATTTTCTCTCATCCTAAACAGCTATCCCTTCACTCTGTTGAATGATTCCTTTGCTGTGCAGATTTTCAGTTTTATATCACTGATTTGTCTATTTTTACCTTTGGTTCTTGTGCCTATGCCAGAGTCTTTAAGTGCTCCTCTATCTATCTTTCATGGCCAGAGTTTCAGATCTTTGTGTATTTGGCTTATTTGAATTGATGCATTTAAGTGAAGGATAGGGGTCAAGTCTCAGTACTGTAGATGGATATTCAGTTTTTATAGCATCAATTTTAAGAGGCTGCCATTTTTTAAAACATGTGCTTGTGGTGTTACTGTCAAAAATCATCCAATTACAGATGTGCTCCCATGTTCTCTGGTAGTTGGGGTTGCATGTGTATTTAAAAGGCACCCCTGAAGTTTAGTAACTGTAGCGCTGCAAAATGTATCAGAATTGGGCATTGCTATGCTTTTAGTTCTGTTCCCTTTCCTCAGGACTCCCTGGGCTCTTTAGAATGCTGTGGGAGATTCAGTTGATGTTATATTGAATCTATAAATTGCCTTGACTAATGCGCATATTATATTATCAATTCCTGCAAACTGTACACGATACAATGACTCTCAGGGTTTTCAGCTTCCATGTCTTCAGTGTTTTTATTGGGGATTTGTAATTTTCTTTGTCAAAGTCTCACTCCTTTGGTTAAATTTAGCTTTAGAAATAATTTTGTAATTATTGTGAAAAGGACATTTCATAACTGTCTCATGTATATTCTTATTATTCATGTATGGGAATGCTATTAATTTTATGCTAATTTTATAACCCACCTGTTACTTATTTATATTAATTTTAATAGTCTTCCAATTAAATCTTTAGCTTGCTTTCTGTCTGTAATATTATGTCATCTAAAAATCTGGATAATTTAGTTTTCTCCTTTCTTGTTTTCATATCTCTCATTTCTTTCTCTTATTTGCTCTGTCTAAAAGTTCAAGCATTACATAAACGTAGCAGTTTTTCCAGCTTTGGGAACCTTCCATGCTCTAGTATGGAGAGTTGTTTGAAGTGAGCCATGAACATTTCTGCTGGTCCACTGATGAATATGTTGTTAGGGACATATAATCTTGTAATGGAAATAATTAAAAACTAATTTTCTCATAACTTTCCAGGTAACATAACATGCACACACTAATAAAATAAAAGAACAAAACCTACTGTCTTTTAGCACTCTACTTCAGCCTTTGCTGTCTCTGTCCTTCTCTCCCACAGTCAGTAGCAGCATCTGGTTGGCAGAATGTACTTGGCTCTGTGCTGTGTGTTCACATGTGCTCTAGCTTAAGGTTCAGACATGCCACATCCTTTGTCACTTAAATTTCTCTGATCTTATGTTTCACTGAACCATGACATTTTGGTCCCGTCTTTTATTCTCTGTTCTAATCTATTTTCATCTCCCATAGAATTCAGGTTTCATAGGGGTGCCAATGAATGCTTGGTCATAGGCTACAGTTCTATTGGGGAAAGAGTAGCATGGGGTTATAGTTGATATCCAGGAATATTTTAAAGGAATGGTTTGAATTCTGAAAGTAGTGTCATGAGGTTAATAAATGACCTAGCTGTTGGCTTGTAAATATTCACCTGTGTATAAGGGCACAGCTCTCATGATTCCAGTCGTGAATACAAATTCTCAGAATGATAATCTGAGAATAAGGCAATAGGCAACACATCCACTTTCTGTAAAGGAACGATAGCAGTGTTAGGGTTCCCCACAGACACTGAAGCTTTAGAATCCATACAAACATGTAGAACAGGTTTAAAGACAAACTCACAAAATTATGAAGGCAGAAAATGTCCACTTTGTGCTGTCTGCAAGGTGAGGACCAGAGGTCAGGATCGGACGTTCCTATGGGCACAGGGGGTTATGGTATGAGTCTTGTGCTGAGTCCAGGGGCCCAAGAACCCAACACACTAGTGTCTGAGGGTGTGAAAGGATGGACGTCACAGCCGAGAGGGAAAACCCACCAATTCTGTTGTTGCTGGGGTTTTTTGTTTGTTTTGTTTTGGTTGTTGGTGTTGGTGTTGGTGTTGGTGTTGGTGTACCATCTAGGCCTTCATATGATTAGGTGAGACTTCAGTACGGGCAGTCTTCTTTATTCAGATCACCAACCTACTTTCTGATTACTTCCTGAAGCTCTCATATACACCAAATCCAAGGTCTATTCAACCGTCCTGGTGTCTCTAGCCCTGCTGTGCTGGCACTACAGTAACCGTGACTCCAGCTCCCACTGAGAATCAAGTGCTAGCTTGGCAGATCTAAGAAATGAAGGGCTAAGAACCACCCCCTTTCTGTGTTTTGGCAGATCCCTACCTGTTGGCTGCTCTCTATTTAGATGAATACTGTAAAAGGAAACTGCACGTGTGTATCTATTTAATAAAAATGCTTCTGTGTATATCTATTGATTAATGCCTCAAAGCTTATGTTTTTATTGTAAGGCTGTAATTCCCTTACCATTCTCTTGCAAAAGCTACTCAGTACTAAAGTTCTATAAAAGAAAATTGAAAGTAACTTAAATGCCCACCTTAGCATAGGAAAATTAAGTACCCTATATTTAATTACTTCTCTTATTATTTATAAATTTTTGACAGTAAAAATATTTCTTACTTTGATATGTGATGACTTACATTGAGCTACCATGAAAATCTTTAAATTGACTGTAGTAAGTACAGTTATATATTGACGTGGTCTCTTAACAAGGAAGAAATACTCAAGTCACTTACTAACAGATGCAATTTGTTTTTCCCGTAAAATTACTGTTTTTCATAAGTAAATTTATTTTGTTCATTAGATGCATGCAAATGCACACATTTGATCCACAGATTTCCTTTAATAGATTCCTTCTTGAAACCACTGTCTCTGTCATCAAGTAATTCAATCTACTTAATTGAAAAATAGGCTATGAGTAATCATTTGAACCAAAATTTTAAAACTTAGAGCAAGTATGCCATTAAGGAAGTATAGATTTAATGAAAATACTTTAGCTGTGGACCTCATTCAGAATAATATTTGCAAAAAGGAACCTTCGCTCTTCACATCTGTGAGCAGAATTTAAATTCTTATACTGAGGAAAACATTTACAGAAAAATACAGTCAAATCTGCAGCAATCTGAGCATATTACTATTCATGACCTCATATACAAACTTCAAGGTATATATAATATATTATATATTATATATGTATATATATATATACACACATGTGTGTGGTGTGTGTGTGAGAGAGAGTGTTTCAAGAATACATGTGTATGTTCGTAAATACATATGCATATTGACACATGTATACACACATGTATCTAATATATACACACCTTTGTATAGTTCATATATACCATATTTACAGAGACAGTATAAAGTAAGAATCTGTTATTCTATTAGATTGTAACATGACAGTGCCTCAGATCCGTGGTGAACTAGCTGACCAGTGCGCTTCACTGTTTTTTCTTTATCCCTCTTTTTGGTATCGCTAGTGAGGATATATGTGAATAACTGTTGCTATTTTGTCCTGTGCTTGTCAAGTTTTTCAGAGAATATTTTGACCTCTTTCCTACCAGGCTGGAGGTGTTCTTAGGACTGGGGTGGGTAGGGACCAGAGCAGTCATTCTCTATTGTAGGTATTTACTTCAGGAATTTATGAAACCTGATCTTTACCTGTTTCTGGAGTTCAAACTCCAGTTTAATTTTTGTGAGACTAACCTGTCATTCTCGTGCCTGGCATAATCCCTGGGCTCCTTAGATCTGCGTAAGGCTTGGTCTAAGGCCAATGTCCTTCTTAGTTGAACTATCACAGTCCCAGCCTGTCTATCTCCTTCACTAATGTCTGTGCCATTCCTAGCTTTCTGTGCTTGTTGAGTGAATTGAGTATTGTTCCTCCCTGTCCCCGTTCAGCTTTTTCAGTTCTGCCAAGTGAGCTGTTCCTCACTGTTCTCTCTGGCCTGGCTCAACCAAGCAGTTTCCTATCTGCCATGTCTTGGAACTGTTATTCCTCTGACTTTGTGTCTTTTTTAAAAGCCCATTGAATTCAGTTTACTCTCTGACAAATCCATCCATGTTTTCCAGTGTTCCTAGTCTCCTTCCTGACCTTACCAACTCCTCCCTTTCCCAAATCCTAGCCCACGTTCATGTCTTCTAGATATGTGACCCCGTGAGTTTAACTAGGGCTGTTTATGCCGGTTTGAGGCTATCCACTGGTCTCTGCTGGGTAGGTGCAGGGTGGAACACAATCACTCCCGGTCTCCAACAATATATATGTAGCCCTGAGTTCAGCAGGGTGACAGAGGGTCCTATGAGTTCTCCCACCATCCCTGACTGCTGACAGATGTGGTCTCCTGCAGGCCAGTGACAGTCATCTGAAGCTGCTGATTCCTGTTGCACACTGTCATTCCCAGAAGGTTTGCACCACCCCTCCCCCACTTCTGGATCCTACATTCTTTCTGCAGCCTGTTCATTGGTGTTTCCTGAGCCTTAGACTGAGTGGTGTGTCTTGTTTATTTATGGCAGAACACTCAAGAGTGACTTATTCTCGGTTCCTCCAGCAGAAAGTAATGGCCAGCCCATTTGTTTAAAGGTCACTGGTGTGCACATGTCAGAGGGAACAGAGGCTGTCGTGCTTTTCTTGGGAGTCTTGGACTTACTGATGATGTTAAGAGTGGATTTCCTGTCACTTTAGCATGTTTTCAAACTAAATCTAGATGGACAACCAGGTTTTTTTAAATGTAGTTTTTCTTACTTCCTGAGCAATAATTCATAATAACAGTATTGTCACATATCATACTGATAAATTAGGATAAAGAGCTGAACTCAGGTTTAGCTCAGCCTGGAAAAGGACTCACTTTCAGTAGGGATTACTTGCAGGAGGAAGTAGGAGTGGGCATGGGAGAGCAGTTGCTGTAGTGCAGGGAATACCTCCCAAGCAGACCCGGCCCAGAAAGTATTCCTTTCCTATCCAAGATTGCTTCTATAGCACACTATTCCAAAAGAAAGCATATTTGTGTGCAGTGACTGTCACATAGAAATTCCCTCCCAACTACACGTTAATCATTCATTTAGTTATTTTAACCACATGATATTATCTCAACATAGAAACACACCCCCAATATTACTGCCCTTGTGAAACTAACACTTGTTACTTTAATGTTGTAGAGTTAATTGGTTTTTAAATGTTTTTATTATAATTAAAATATAATTATATCACTTTTTTTCTTTTTTCTTTTCTACCTTCAACCCTTTCTATTTCTCCCCATAACCTCTCTTAGGTTGGTATACACACACACACACACACACACACACACACACACACACACACATAAATATATATATATATATATATATATATATATATATATATATATATATAAGTAAAACCTGTTGGGTCCATTTTCATTGTTTGTGTATATCTGATTTCAGGCTGACCACTTTCTATTGGATGATGAAGTGAGCAGCTTATCCCTGGCATAGACTACTTCTCTCAGCCAGCAGTCATTTTCTGTAGTTCTTTGTGCAGCAAAATCTTCACATTTAAGAGAAGCGACCGGGGTTGGGGATTTAGCTCAGTGGTTAGAGCGCTTGCCTAGGAAGCACAAGACCCTGGGTTCGATCCCCAGCTCCGAAAAAAAGAACCAAAAAAAGAAAAAAAAAAAGAAAAGCGACAATTCTTTGAAATTCTGCATTCATTTTTGCCTATCACTACAGCATATTTCTTACTCATTATAAAAATATCTTGAGAAATAAACCCCTCCAAAGCATTACAGGTTGGAAATGTTTTAGCTGTGCATTGCTATGCAATGCTTTTAGACAGTTGAATGCCTTAAAAGCATCGTACCCGTTTCTCATATGCTGCAGTCTACTATGTTTGTGTCCCCTCCCAGTGTGTCTGTTGGAAATCTCACAGAGATGAAATTAGGTGGTGGGACTTGTTGAAGTTATTAGTGCGAAAGGACTATGCTCTAATGAATGGGCTTAATACCCTGATGAAAGAAGTCTGAGGAGACTTGTCCTTCCCTCCAGTGAGGGCAGAAGACAGTGCCTTTCTCCAAGCCAGCAAGTGGACCTTCATCAGACATCAGACCTGCTAGTCACTTACCTTATCTCAAGGCCAGGAGAAATAAATTTCTGATTCATAAGCTACCTAGTTTATGGTGTTTTTTGTTAGAGGAGGAAACCACATTGCTGAAGATGGCATGTCATGTCACATAGATCTGTGTACCAGGGTACTAGAGGCAGCTTGGTTTGGGTGCTTTTAACTCAAACTTCCTCACAAGATAGAGTCTGTTTGCCAGTCAAGCTTGCAGTTGTACCAAGACTGGAGGTCAGGTGTCTTCTACGTTGTCTTATTTCCATGGTTCTGGGGTTGGCTTTTGGTATTTCTCTACAGAAGCTCTCCATGTGTTAGCCTGGCTCTCACAAGTGTGAGCGGTCCAATAAAAGATGACAGCTCTCAATGTCATCTATAACCTGACTTGTGATGCCACATCTTTTACCTCTTAGGAGAATAGTTAGCTATTCATTTTGGGAGAGGAACACAGCATTGTGAACATCAGGCACATAAGTCACTGAAGGTCGGTCTGTAAGCTCCTGCCACTCCGGAACTTATCCAGGCTCTCTCATTAGCTTGCTCTCCTATCCCAGCTCGTCTGACTGCTGTTGGCACTTTTATGTGAATTCCATCTCATAGTGTTAGTCAGGAAAAATTAAAATCAAAATATTGTTTTTTTTAAAGATATTCATAAAATTAAATCAAACCATCATGCTATATGTTTCACGATATATTCTGAGTTCACTTGGAAGCTAACTCTGCCATGTTATATCGGTCCAATGTGAATTAGCTTTTCTGTTTTTAATTACTGGGCCTCATATTATACACATGATGCTAATGGGTAACAGATGACATCCACATAGAAGTTCTGTCTGAAGGGCCAATCCTCTGACCTACACAGAGAGTATTTTAGAGGAAGTTCCTCATTAAAAAATGTGGTTACTGGGAACATGGGCAGAAAGACCATCAGAGATTGTCTCTTGGCGATGATAAATTTATGGACGGCAGGGGAGGTTTTGATTCTTTTAGTTTCAGTATGTATTTCTAAAGTTGTATTAGATATTGAAGTAGTCACAGTACTAGGTGAGATTATTTTATGATGATTGAATACTGGCCTCCTCTTGTTGAGAAATAGTTGCCTTCCTTCATGGTGTGCAGTCAATGTTCTAGCTTGTAAAATATCCGAAGTGCATACATTTCTTGAGAAAATTTTCATTTCAGTTTTAAGTCTACTAGAAACTGATACGATTAGGGTACAGCACATTCTGTCTTGCAGTAAATTTTAGAAGCATGTAAATGAGGCACACTATTTTCCATGGTCATTTGATTTTCATTTAGTTGTTTGGAATGTAATGAGATTTTCCTAATTTGATGATCAGGGGTTGATGCTGCATTTTCCTGTGGAAGAGTTTGAAAGCAATTTCTGTTACCCATTGCTGGGCACACAATGCTATTTTGTGATGAGAAGGAGCCACCCTAATCCAATATAGATTTTTCTTCTTACCACTGTTAAAACAAAATGAGCTCTTCCAACTATATCATAGCACAGAAATATATTATTTCCATGGCAGGAATCCATGGCCAAAAGATGTGATGAATATTTTTATGGAACTAAAATAGTGGGTGTAGGTAGGAAGTGTAAGACTCCCTACCATATGCTGGCCCCGTCCAGCAGCCTGCAATGCTGCAGTGGCTGAAATCTCATTTCTATAGACTTTCCTACCCCTGTCACAGGACTGTTTTGAACACTGAAGGCAGCAGTAATATTAATTTCTACTAGATATTAAAAATAAAATCTTTAGGTGGTTGTTGTTGTTGTTGTTGTTGTTGTTGTTGTTTTAGTCAACTTCTCAAGACTCCCAAGAGTTGAAGCCCATGGTGTCCTTAGACATGGCTTTAGTAGGTCTTAAGAGGAAGAAAAAAGAATTTTACTGTCATCGACTTTTGGGAAATTTGGAGTATGTAAACCAATGGAATTTCTTAGGTCATCAAAGAGCATATGAACACCATGTGTCACCAAATAGATTATTTTATAAAAAAATCCATCATTTCAGAGAGCCATTTTTTTTATTTAGGAAGAGGTCTCAAGGCCAGTGTCTATGAGGTACATATTGGTGATTGCTATTCCTGATAAAGAATGGACTCTCAAAGTAGATGTAGACCACAGGCAATCTCACCAGTACTTAGCTAATTCTGAAGGGAAGGCAATATTTGATATGTTAATTAGTGATGGAACTGAATATAACATGTTCCAGTCTAAATTTAGGTTTAATTACTGCTATGTTCAAGAGACTGAGCCCAGTGTGCCCACTGACTGAACTGAAGTTAAATGCATAGAGAATTTGAATATTTTGGCTTTTCTATGGTGTGAAGTTCAGTGATGTTCAAGTATAGAATGAGTTATTTGAGTTTCTTCTCTGTCAGGAAGTAGGCTAAGAGCTTTGTACTCAAGAGCCTATAACTGCTAACAGTGGGGCATAAAGAGGCTTAATTAAGTGATCTACGGTTCCACAGTCAGCAAGTGACACATTGAAGGAGGAACCTACATCCTGCCCAGGTTCGACTTCTCATAAGCTCTCACTCCTGATAAATAGAGACGGAGATAGGATGCTGATAACCTGTCGTAACTCATGTGCCCATCAGAGAAAGAAGGCGGTGATTTAGATGAAAATTCTGGGACCTTGCCTGGATTTTTTAAAAGATAATGATATTGGTGAGAACAGAACAGTATGTAGAATCTCACAGTTTTATTTCTGTGAGGGTTTGGTGCTCATATTTGAAGGATTAGATTGAAATGAATGACTGAGGAGGTATACAACTGAGCAATTAAAATTGACTTTATTTTCTATGTGTATGGCTGTCTTGGCAGCATGTATGCTTATGCACCACTGGAGTGCATGATGACTGTGAATGTCAGAAGCAGACTGAGTTACAGATAGTTGTGAACCACCATGTGGATGTTGGGAATTGAACCGAGGTCTTCTGCAAGAGCCACCAGTGCTCTTCTTACCTACTGAGCTATCTCTCCAACTTCACTGAATGGACATTTAAAGTATATAAAAATGTATTTGGTCAGAATTGTGGGTTCTTTTCATGCTTGTTTCTCATTGTAAACTCTCTAGTTGGCATTTAATAGAGAGATATTGCAGTGGAAAGGGCATATAGGAAACATATATTATTGGACTAATAGTATCTATTTTATCTCCCCTCTTTGGCAATTTTAATACTATATTAAATTTTCATTGGTTACAGAAGTTAAGTTGACATAGCATATTTTCAACATTAAGATAAAATGACTGAAGATTTTTTTGAATTGCATAATGTTCTCCTAAGTTTATTGAAGATCCTTAAAGCATCGATTAACATTTTGCATCAAATTATTTTTAATATAAGATTTAAATTCTTAGGCATTCTAATAGTTTAGAAATATTTGTAAACACTGCCAGTACTTCACAACTACGACATCATAAATAGTCCCTTATGAGCCTAAGAGAGTGGCAGAACCAGAGAATAATGGAGTTGGGTCTACAGTAGGAATTCAGTGACCATGTCTGTGCATTCTAACCCCAGCTCTTGTGTGGCAGTAGATGAAATGGGAAACATCATCTTCACCTACACTGAGTGCTTGCTCTGATTCCACAAAGAATAAATCTAGGTGAGATTAACTGGAAGCCAGAGGCAGAAAGA
The DNA here is from genome assembly GCF_011064425.1 of Rattus rattus. Lineage (NCBI taxonomy): Eukaryota > Metazoa > Chordata > Mammalia > Rodentia > Muridae > Rattus > Rattus rattus. Next base: position 216,184,799 of record NC_046154.1, read on the forward strand.
GTAGATGGTAACAGACTGTGATGTATATAACTAAGACTTTGACATGAATTTTGAAGGTATTGTCATGTACACTGTAGCATAGATTGGTAATCCCAGCTAATCTGAAGATTGAAGCTTTATGATCAAAAATTCAAGGCCTGCCTAAGCTAAAGAGGGAACACAAGCCAATCAGGGCAGTTCACTCATGCCCTATCTCAAAATAAAAATAAAACCAATAGTTTAGGGGTGTGGCTTCTTGGCAGAGTGCTTACACAATGTTGGAGACCAGAGTCTAATTCTCATATATTAAAAAAAATAATGAAGCTATACATTTATTTCCCTCCTGTGGCTCAACATTGGTAACATAATGTTACCCTGACTACTAGTGAAATATAGATCTCTGATTGGATGGAACTATGAGCCCCAAATTAACCACTTTTATAAATTGCCGTGGCCATGTTATTTTATCATAGCAATAGCAAAATAACTAGGGCACCCTGTAATTTATTCCCAATACTACATAAGTGTGCCCTTCTGTATATCTATAATCTGAGAGGTGGAAGGCAGAGGCAAGGGCATCAGGAGTTTGATTATAGAAGACTGAGGCCATTCTGCTTTCTATCCAACACTGACTCAAACAAACAAGCAAACGTACAAAAACCCAAAGCTTTTTGCTTTATCCGTTAGATATAGTCAAACACAGACTAATAAAAATATCCAGAGACCTTAGTTTTCCAGGAATGAGTATCTGCAAAATAATGACATGCATCATGCATTGAAAACTATAATCAGTCTTCATTGAGAAGAACATGCCGTGCAGACATGCAGGGCTGTTTGGCCAATCCAGCCACATCATGTCTTACATAGATCTGCTGTCTTTCCTCTCTTGCTTGCTGGAGATTATAACCATTTACTCACTGTAATGATCCTAATGAAGGTAGATAACTAAACTCACAGTATTAAATCTTATTCTTGTTTCTTCATTTATTTAGGTTCAGTAAAGATTCAGAGTTAAGCTTCTCTGGTACAATTGAGTCTAGTGAAGTGTATTCATTTTCCCTTTCAAAAGAGTAAAATGAGTAACTTCAATTTTTAAACATTATCGTGGACAGTTTTTCTTTCTTTTTTAATGAAAGTTAATCCAAACATGATTAAGAATACAGATTCAGTATTTCATATTGGTCCTAGTGGACATTCTGAGTTTAAGATCTGATTTTAAATATCAATAAGTTGTATTGATGAATTTTAGATAAAGGAAAATCAAGCTTAGTGCAGATTTCCCATCAGTTCTTGGCCTAGATGACTTTCCAGCTAGGTTTCCATCAGAGCACACACAGGCCAGGCAGAACAGAGGAGGGAGAGAGGAAGAACAGAAAGATCCTCCTCTACACATCACAGTGCTTCTCGAGAATTCCTATTTTGAGCGGCTATGGAAATTAGCTGCTATGGCAGGACATCTCCGTTGTACCCTTCTGTAAGAGACCCGCCATTACTCTCTCTCCATTGGAGGCCTACCATTACTCTCTCCATTGCCCATTCTTCCATCTATTCTACAAACGCTTTTTAAAAGCTCAAAAGTTTCTGTTGTTGTTACATTAAATATTAAAACTGAGAAAATACTTTTGCATTCAGCTATAACAAAGTATATGAAAATTCCAGTCTTTTACTTATAAATGAGGATACTAGAAAAAAAACCAAAAAAAAAATATTTGTTTGTTTCTAAGTGGTTGGAGAGCAAGCCACAAATAATATATATATGTATATCACTACAGCCTTGTATGGTATAGAGATAAACAAGTCAAATAGCAAATCTATTTGTAGCTGTCATTTAACAATTGAGGAAGCCTCCATCATTTATCAAATGAGGGAGGAAGGTTTCAAATCACTCCTTCTTTCGAATGAGTATATTAATCTTACTGCCTAAGTAGGTGGAATATTTAAATAGTTCATATTTCCAGGAGCTTCCATATTCCCAAGGTCATTCATACTGCTCCCATGTGTGACCCACAGTCTATATCCCAACCCAGGGCTTTGTAATGATTCTTTATACAATTTTTAAAACTAACTTAATGGTATCATGCCATTTTCTTGAAACCAATTGCTTTGCAGTCTCTTCTTTCCTTGAGATTTTCCAGTAGAAGTAATTTAGTGTTGGTGTTGGTCCAGAAGCCTTCTGTGGAACGATGGTGTTGAAATGGAGCCAGTGATGTTGAAATGGAATGGTGCCCAGAGAAAAAGATGGCAAAACATTGACCTCCCTTCTCAAGGGCCAGAAGGCAAGCTGTAAAGAGACTTGCTTTGACTACAGAAAATCACGTCCCACTCAAACAGCTCACGTTCAGAATGGTGACTGGCCGGCTGATTTTGTGTTTAGAAGGAAAGCAATTTCATGGAAAAGGACAGTCCTTTCAGAGAATTAAACTTTTAGTCTTGGTTGGGATCAAAGACACAAAGCACATCTTTCCTAGCCGAATGAGGGCAATTAAAGCTTGTTCTTTCTAAAAGAGGAAAGTCAAACTCCAACTCTAAGGGAATTTTAAAAAGGCCTTTCTTGGTGAAATATGACAGTTTGCAGAAAACTTTTCTGTTTCCATTTACCCTTTCAATGAGGAAACTTATCTTCCTGACAAACATTGTATTAACAGCAGCTAGAGCCACTTCCCCTCAGGCCATGTTGTAGGGAAGTATTTGAGAGGCTAACTCCCTGAAGATAAATGGTTTCTGAGGTAGCCTCCAGCAGAAGGAAGAAAGGTGTTCCTTTATTTGTTATATTGTAGACATTTCTGTGAGTAGACTAGTTAGCCCAAGTGAAAACTCAGCAGAACTCTTTGTTGAGTGATGGCCAAGACCTTCAGGTTAGCTCCCCACCTCAATTTAAGTTAAAAGCAGGATCATGAGTGAGTGGTTAGAATCTTGTCTCTCTCTCTCTCTCTCTCTCTCTCTCTCTCTCTCTCTCTCTCTCTCTCTCTGTGGTGTGTGTGTGTGTGTGTGTGTGTGTGTGTGTGTGTGTGTGTGTGTGTGTGTGTCTGTCTGTTTCCACATTACTTAAATTTTGAGATGTGGCCTTTTGTGCTCTGATGGGACACTGAGCACCTGAAGTTGTTGATTCTTTTGGATTCTATCTCTTCATTTGGGCATTGGTGCTCATGGGTATTGGAGCTGAAGTAGTGACTACAGACATTCAATGATGGCAGTCACATTGAATATCACCTGGTGAGACCTCTTGAATCCCTGTGGTGGTTTGATTATGCCTAGCCCAGGGAGTGGCACTATTTGGAGGTGTGGCCTTGTTGGAGTAGGTGTGCCCACTGTGGACTCAGACTTTAAAATACTCATCCTAGCTGCCTTAGGGAAAAGAGGTGGAACTCTCAGCTCCTCCAGCCCCATGTATGCCTGGATGCTGCCATGCATACCTTGATGATAATGGACGGAACCTCTGAACCTGTAAGCCAGCCCCAATTAGATGTTGTCCTTTATAAGAGTTGCCTTGGTTGTGGTGTCTGTTCATAGCAGTAAAACCCTAAGACAATCACCATTGAGGATGTACTAGGTGGGTGCTCAAATCACCCTTTTTAATGTTCTAGACTGTCCTTAGTGGGTTTCACTGTCTTCTTTTGAAAGCTCTACAGATATTTTCTTCTCCATCACTTCCGACTCCTGCCTCGGCATCTCATCATTACGATTTTATACTTCCATAAGTACTTGTTTTTTTCCATGTGTTCTGCATAAATCAGAGACAAGATGAGAATACTCTTATAGTGGGGGTGGGATTATCAGCCCTTACATTTTACCATTTTAGAAGTTGACCTGGAAACCTACCTCACTCTGCCTATAACCATGCCAATCAAGTGCTAACCTGTCCTTTGGAACTCAGAGGACAAATGCACCATATATTACAAATTAAGACTTTCCTCAGTATATGTTCTCTTTATGAGCAATTTCTTAAGGATAAGAACGAAACCACTGTCTTGTCAATGCTCATTCATTCTCCTTTCTGAATCCACCTTTTTCCTTACCCTGCTTTTTTATTTCATGCTTGATGAATTCTTGCATTATTGATGGCTCTCAGCATTTGACAGCTGAGAATATTGATTAACATGCAAAAGATATGATACAAGTCTATAGAAATTCATGTGGGAACAGCACGTTTTAAAAATCTAGGCTCCATCTTAACTCTGTAAATTATATGTTGAAAGCAGTTGATTGTTATATAAAATGGGTTTGAAATCACAACTTACAAAAGCAGAGCTTCACGAATATTTCATGGGCTGATACAACAAATGACACTGAGTACATTTTCTTGGTTGTGTTTTAAGCTCACAAGTCACGTTTCAACCAAAACAATGTGTGCTATAGCTTGACTTGAGATATACAATTATTTTCCTTCCCCAGTTTACTTTACAAAGCAGACTCTGGTGAAGTGAGCCTGCGACTGACAGCACAGGTGCCCCAAGGTACCCCGAAAGCAGGGGAGAAGCGGAAGTTTCCAAATAGAACTACAGAGGGAGGGCATCCTTGTTGGGAGGCACAGAGCATCTGAACAGTTCTGGGTTTTACTTGGTACAAAGGATAAACCTCTTTTTTAAAGGTGTTTTGAAAAGCCACTGAGGGGGAGGGAGGTACTTGGGTAGGAAAGCAGACAGGGAGGATAAAAGGGGAACATGATCAGGTATTGGATGGGAGAAAAGGACTGAAGCCCTGAGGGCCAGCAGAAAAAATGGAAATAGGTAACCTTGGGAGATAGGAGGTGGGGGAACCTTCCAGAATGTACCAGAGACCTGGGAGGTGAGAGACTCTCAGGACTCAAAGGGAGGGACCTTAGATGAAATGTCCTACAATGGGGAGAGGGAACTTGTAGAGCCCACCTCCAGTAGAAAGACAGGGCATCAAGTAAGGGATGGAGTTGCCACCTCATAGTCAAAAACTCTGGCCCAGAATTGTTCCTGTCTGAAAGAACTGCAGAGACAAAAATGGAGAAGAGCCTGAGAAAAAGGAGGTCCAGTGACAGGCCCAAAGTGGGAGCCAGCTCCAGGGGACGCTCCAAGGCCTGACACCATTACTGAGGATAAGGGGTGTTCACAAAAAGGACCTATCTTTCGCCCTCTGAAAGACTCAACAAGCAGCTGAGAAAACCACATGCAGTTATTTACATTCAACCAATGGACAGAAGCCGCTGACCTCTCTGGTTGAATTGGGGAGGAACTGGAAGAAGCTGAGGAGGGGGGCAACCCTGTAGGAGGACCAGCAGTCTCAATTAACCTGGACCCCTGAGATCTCTCAGAGAAACCCTCAACCAGGCAGCATTCACCAGCTGATATGAGACCCCCAACACATGTACAGCAGAGGACTCCCGGGTCTGGGCTCAGTCAGAGAAGATGCACCTAACCCTCAAGAGACTGGAGGCCCCAGGAAGTGGAGAGGTCTGGTGGGATGGGGGGACCTCCTCACGGAGATGGGGGTGGGATATGAGGTATGGGATGTGGAACCGTCAGAGGGAGGACTGGGAGGGGGATAAAATCTGGAGTGTAAATAAAAAAAAATGAATAAATTTAAAAAGGGAGAGAAAGAAAAGCCACTGGAGTCACCAAGGGAGTGAAAAGCCAGTAAGAGTGAAGGGAGTGGGGAGAAAACATGGCTGACTGCCAACTAAAGAGACAGATCCAGATTCTCCCTTCAGAATTAAGGGTGGGTCTTCATTCACAGTAGAAACACGTTTTACATCTACTCTCAAGGGGTTATTTTCTGGAATGGTGCTTTATGCAAATGCTGTAAAACATTGCCCTCCTTAACTGGAAACTACCATATATTTATTGTCCATGGTGGAAAATCTTGACATTGACCTTCCCTAAGAGGGCGCTACTTTCTCACTTTGAAGGCAGATTTGTTGCAAGACCTCTTTCCATACCTCTTTGTACATTAAGTCAGCTGTGGGGATGCTGAGCAATAGCGACATATTATATGAGAGAATACTGAATGACTCAAACGGAGAATAGAAGTCTCTTAACATCTATACTGCCAAGAAGGAAAGCCGTGCTTTCATTTGTTTGACATTTGTGTTTCTGCGCACATTTTCGTTAGCTAGGAAGGTTGTTTACAAAAGGGCGGATTTACACATCCCTGTTCATACATGCAGGCAGTGTTAGGACATGCCCCTACCTTGGTAAGAGCCACCTGTAGACATCAACCACACATCTGTTGACAGCTCACCATGTACCACGTTATCTTAAGTATAAGAAAGACAGAAGAGGAAGAACATGGTGGAAATATTTAGTACTGAGGACAGGACCCAAGGCCTTCCTAGTGCCAGGCAAACATCTTAGCACCGTGCCTCATGTACCTCCAGCCCCATTTGCTTAGTTCTCCATGTGTTTTCAAGGGCCATTCTCTGCTGATATTGGAATTAGACTTGGACTTGGTGGCTTTATACATGACTGAGAGGCTCAGATTAAGGACTATGTTTGCAGAGGACCCAAGTTCCCATGACCCATGTTGGCTAGTGCACACAATCTCTTGTAACACCAGCTCCCAGGGATGTGCCACACACACTCTGTGGCTTCTGTAGGCAGGTCCATTTTACACACACACACACACACACACACACACACACACACTACTATACAGGCACACACAAGCACATAGTTAACAATAAAATAAATATTAAAAACCTTGAATTTTGCTAATACTACCCAAGCCTATGGAATTCCTCTTTATATACAATGTGCATATGTGCCTCTTTGTTTCTTGGTGTCTGTTTTATCTAGGATCTCCTTGACCACATTGGCGATACAGTAAGAACTAAAGGCTGCAATCAATTTCTTGGCTGTGCACCAACTCTGATACGTACCTTTATAGAATAACTTCCTTGCCTTGTTTCCTCACCCAAACCATAGTTGTGGAGGTCATACTTATGAATACATAAAAGTTCTCATTGCATGTGTGGTGGGCATCCTTATACCTGCTTAGTCTTGGATCAGCCTGGAATATGCCAGTCACATTTATTTTAATCAATCACATCCTATTTGTATCTGAATGTACTAGGAAGATGTTAATGAGAAAACCGCAGACTATATTTCACATTTATCCTTCCATAGTTTGCATTTATACTTCAATGCAAATATATGGATTATCTTGGATTCATCTACTTTTCAAAAATGAATACTACATTTTAATCCAGTTTTGCTAGAACTCCTCTAAAAATGAAAACATTGTATATGAGAAATTGTAAAGGGATAGATTTGGATGATACTGTCTATGTACCATTCATTGTCTGGCTTGTTGTAGTAGATAACAGGTGTGCTTAGAACCATCACTATTAATCAGTTGTTCAGACTCTGGCTTAGGGAATGTATCAAAAGGAACTTGAATTGACATCTTCAGAATTATAGGTCTGAATGAATATTTCTGACTGATAGCTGGTAATATAATGAGGGTGAGATGTCGCATAGCCTCTGACACATGTCAAAGTTCATTTTCTTAATACGTATCCCTTAATCCTTCATTCATCCAAGGTGCATCCTCTACATTAATTAAAGAGCGGTCCTTGTTATGTTTCAGAGTGGAAGGCACCAGCTCTGAAGGGTGTCGAGCTACCCTGGTTAAGAAATGTTTTCCTCCCTGGACCTGGATATTAGCATTGCTTGACATTATTTTAATGAGACAAGGAAAGGCAGGAAGGAAATGTTGAACAAAATGGGCCTCATTTTCCAATGTCTGTTCTACCTTGACGAGCCATCTTGGCTGTTTCTCTGACTGTTAAAGACAGAGAGGGTAACTCCTGACTCTTGCCTGTTTTCGTAGACTTGCATTTATCTAAGCCAGAGAAGGTTCACCTTTTCTCTGCTCATTCATTTTACTCTTCTTCAGAAGAGCCATGGAAACTTCTGGATCCTGCCTCACAGCATTTGTACTATTGTTCTGGTATTGGTATTAACTATGTTGAGGTGGGGCCTTTCTTTACAGGGTGTTAGTTTTATTCTTCGTTGATTATTTCTTTTAGTTTTTAATTAGCAAATCATGAGCTGTTCTCAGGTCTGCCACAGGAATCCTCCGCTTCTTTCTCTCTTTCCCTTCTGCTTCTTCCTCTTTTCCTTCCTACTCCTCCTCTTACCTTTCCTCTTCCTGTTTCTCTTCTTCCTCTTCTGCTTCCTCTTCCTTTTCTTCTACATTTGTCTCTTTCCCTTTCCTCTCTTCTGATTGCTTCAAATTAAAGGACTACTGTTTATGCCTGTTCTCCTTTGGCATAGATACACTATTTAGGCCCAAATTGCAGTACTTATAAAAGCTTTGCTCCTATACAGTGGGAAACTTTGCCACGTAGACAGCTCTTTTGATGAGGGCAGATAGAGTTATAAACTAAGGGATCGGTATGACATTTGCTTTCATTCAACGCGGTCATACTCCAATTTCCATTATTCCTCTGACAGAGGCTATTAGATGCCTTGACATTGACTTCTCTAAGTACCCACAATATTAAAAAGGTGAATACTCAAAATATGAATCCCTATTTACTTTTGTAAAACAGGAATGCAGCATAAATAAAAATTAAAAAAAAATAATGAGTAACACATGGAGACATTTTATAGCATTACTGTAAACAGTAAAGTCTGTACTTTGCTACCAGGTGCTGAGAGTGAACTTGCTGGGGAGGAACTGAGAAGCAGTTTGGGCAACCTCCAATGTGGTAGTGACAGGTAGATTCTTGAGGAAATGGCATTGAAAACAACCTGGAGGGGACAAGGGAGCGAGTCATGTGACCGTGAAAGGAACATTTTAGGCAGAGAGGACAGTCTGTGCAAGGACCCTGGGGTTGGAAGGCTTAATGGGGAATGTGGAGGAGTGTTACCAGGAGGGGGTTGGAATAGAGTCAGAAAAGAAGCCAGTGTGAAAGAGAGACGAGGGGACAGAAGGGAGGTACAGAGAGGCACCATGAAGGCTCTGTGGAACTGCAGCTACATCTTTTATTAATTTTTATGCCAAGAAGTCTCTGTATTAAAAGTTACACATATTTTGTGGAATTTTACTATGTAATAATGTGATTAATGCATATTCATGCCTTATGAGGAGTATAATTTGAGTATTTTAAATTTTAAGAAAAGTCACACATATGCACTTATATAATTAGTTTTCATCTATGATGAACTTTCTGCTTATGATGTCATTAAAGAACTGTAGCATCGGAAATTTTTCTCTGTCTAACGTCTGGATTGCTTTCCGTAGAGGAACACTCTGAGTGAAGAGTCTGCATTGATCATCTCACTGCCCTCTTTATCACTATGCTCCATGAGACAGTTCAAAAGCACATGAATGATGTTGCAGAAAATCAAAATGTAGCGAATAATTTCATGTCCTCCCTCAAACTGCAGTGTGAGTCCGGAAGAGGGTGCTTCTTGCTCTTTGACTTCATTTTAATTTCAAAACTAATTTCATGCTTTTAAATGTTAATTTACTATAAGAGTTTTCAACTTTAAATCCAGGGTTATCTATTATCGACCATGCTAATTTCTCTTCTGATTAATTGTGAGTAAAGCAGGCACCAGCACAGAAATAGCTCCAGAGGTCAGAATGCTTAGTAGATGAGAATCTGATACAATGTATAATTCATGAAGTGTATTCACTCTTGTGTTCCATCATCCCTAATTGAGATGTGCCTTGCTGGATGCTCTCTATGTTGCTAGAGATGGTGAAATCTTCACCTTCCTATTGGCCTTGGACTTTAGAGAAAAGACTTTTGTTTGTTTTGTTATTTGCATTTGCTATAAATATTTCTTCTAGAACCTACCCATTTGATTTTGTATCTCCAAATTCTCTAATAGTTGGTTGTCCTATGCCAGAGGAATTATGAGTAACAATTAATAATTAAAGTTAATATATTGACTAGAAAAATATAAATTCATTTTACTACATAATAAACCTTTTTAAAAACAACATTGCATTATTTTGGGTTTCAAATGAATGAACATTTTGCTGTCTTTGAATTTGTCCACAAGATTCATCCAGAGCGACTGGCAGAAACCCAATTCCAATCAGCTTATTGAAAAAGAGATGGGAAGGAATTGAGATTGATTCAAATCTAGCAAATCTGGGGGAAGGGGAATGAAACAATATAGTATTCTAGATGTTCTAACATCTCTCTCACATAAATAACTTTTAATTTCAGCGTCATTTTTTTGTGGTGATAAATGTCAGTTAATTGGCCCCAGAGAATGGCCTTATAGTGGAGGGTCTGGGTGACAAGGCTGTGAATCCCTTCCCTGCAGTATTTCACAGTTTTCCTAGGCTGGGCCAGTTTTGGTCATGACATAACAATTATGATAATAATTGGGTCATGATAATAATCTTCATGAAGAGAAATGAGAAAAACATATTGTTGAAGTGCTTAACTGAGGAGGGCAAAGTGAGATAGCATGAGTCATGGATGTGATGTTGCATTTGAGAGGCTAGAGCGATAGCCACTAAGTCAGCCCTTCCTGATGCCAGGTGACAGAGCCATTTTATTAACAGAACTTCTTTCAGGGAATTCTGCTCAAACTCTCTGGAACCATGGACAGCTTAGCCATACCCATAGACATGAAGCAGAACCTCTCAAAGGGCAACCTCCTCTGCTGATCACGCGGCCTGCTCATAGCTCTTAAGGGTGGATAATAGAAGAAGTGGAGTAAAGTGTATTTTTGTTCAGGCAAGCATGATTCTTGGCAGTGTTGAGAATCAAGAATCAGGAACCTATTTGTATCTAAGAGAGTAAATTTTGGCTGCTCAGTGAACCATTTGACAGTGCTCCATTGTCAGTATTGTAAGCCTCCTTTGAAACTTTTGAAGATCTGTGGTCTACTAATGTAGTTTAGTTACATTTGTTTCACAATAGAATAAACATTAAGCCGTGTTTATTCTTTCTTGGTTTTGACCTATAGTAGGATCTCCTATCAAGTAGATTATTCTACTCTGAAAGGCAAAAGTAACTTCACTAAGCAAAGAATATGCAGCTATACTCTTGGGCAGCTCTCTAGTCAGTGAAACACATAGCGCAGTTCTGATTGAAGCTGGTAACCTGGGCCACAATCAAAGCAAAGTTAATACACCATATTAGCATCAAGAAAAAAACAATAAAAAAGGAAAAAGAAAGAAGAACACAGAAGACTCCCACAGGCAGGAATAACACCAAAAAATCAATACCTCATCACCTACTATCATTTCAGATCAGGAAATCTGAGGTACCTTAGAGATTATCAAGAGTATGGCTCACCCCTTAGTCTTATTTCTTATTTAGAAATCTGAACATGGTCACTTTAATCAGCACTCTTGGTTGGCCACTGTTGATTCCAGAGTTAATGCCTTCTCTCCTCTCACCTTGATGGCCATTTTGACCCTTCCATTACCTTGTATGCTCTGAGGTGTGTCCTCGCTAATCCATGGTACATTGTAGGTTGAGCTTCACTGTTCTGAAAGCAAAGCCATCCTTACTATATCTCAGTATGGTAGGTACTCATCAACGGCATGCGCTCAGCCATGGAGAGCATGAAGACTTTCCTTGGTTCTTTGCAATAGACCTTGATTGTAGGGCAAAACATCCTCTCCTTGCAGACAATCATAAAAGTGAACTTATTATATCTTCGTTTCTTCATCAGTGACAGACAAATTGAAATAATATCAGCCTTGTAGACTTGTCTCATGAGGAGTCAATGAAGAAAAATATCCAGGTGTTACCCATCTTGACATTATGCTTAATGCTGGATGCTTCTTCCCATGGCCAACCACCTAGACATTCCTCAGATCTAGCCTATGGTTTAGCCACCGCAAATATGTTAGTTAACAGCTTACCCATATTCAGCTGTCTATTTCTCCCACTTTATTAAAATGTTGAAAATTCATAGTTATCTTTACTTGAGTTTAAAGTATTTACTATGATTCCAGTTGAGGACTTGTTTACTTCAGACAACCATTCGTGCTTCAAAGTAGAATTGGCTTCATGTACTTGCTTCAGCTCAGTCTCTCAGTGGGACAGTACAGAAGTTGCATTATAGAGAGTATCTCTCTCTAGGGACACATGCAGCCAGGTGGTGCTGAGGCTGCTACTTGGGCTGAGTGTGGTAGCTTCTTGAGACTTAATACTTTGATATAACTAGGTGTTTTTATCTGACACCCAAACTAAATGCTTTGCAATGTTTATTTGTGGGATTCGAACATTGTCTCCCCAACAATTTCTCCAGGAGTGACCTTGGCATGCTGTTTCATGCTCTAAGATTAGAGTTCATGACTAATGGGTATTAGGAAAACATAGATTATGGCTTGACTTCATAAGAACATACATTTCTGCAATGGAAAGGACAGTGCTAAACAGTGCTGGATTCTGTTGCTGGGGTGATCAGCTGTAACATCCCGAGATGAATACCTGGTGCTTCTTCATCAGCAATGGAAGCCTTAATGCGTGGTCTGACCTTGATAAAACCATCAGGAGGCTTTCTACAAAGAATTGCGTGGTGGCTTCTGGGAAACTTCTAAGAACTCAGAAATAGTCAATGTCTGTAATCTCCGCAAGGCAGGTTTTATAATACTGATCAAATGGCTTCTTAGAAATAACAGTTGACAGATGAAAAGCATGAAATGCTGGAAGGAATTGTCACTCACTGAACAGAGCTGAGATGATGGAGTTACCCTGAGTGCAGTGCAGTGACCTCATGTGGTACATTGCCCACAACTCTCCACAGTACAGGGAGCGAGCCACGCTCAAGACTCACTTGGTTCTTGTATGTGATTGACTATTCTTTCAATATTATTTGATGTATTTTTTACATAATTAACATTTATCTCCTGCCTTCAAGTAAACAAACATTTTATACAACAACAAAAGGCCCTACTACGGTACTCTGATCACATAACATCAATAAAACACTCAAAATTAAATTGATATAAGTGATATTGGATATTTCTCATTCATTTTTTTCATTAACAATTCCCAATAATTTCCCATGATTAAGATGCAATGTTTTCAAAGCTTCAAATGGTAACAATCGAAGTTACTGCTGTTATGGATTAATTTGTCACAGAAATACTTGTATGGCTATATTTAATTTATTTGCAAACTTGTTTTCACAAGGCTTCATATATAGCTATAAAATAAATTATACGATTATTTTAAATGAATTTCATACTAGTTTGATAATATAAATATAATATGCTATGGCTTTGTAGTTACCTATTTTGGATCACAGAAAGAAATAACTGCAACCACTACCTGGTAGTGTTTTATTTTGCAAAGGGAAATAGTATCTTTAAGGAGATTTTTTTTTATTCATTGTATATGTGTTTCTTAGAGCACAGTAGAGCTTCCCTCTTACCCATGTGCACTAATTTATTTTGTATAAGGTAGGTACTCATATGGGGGCTTGGAATTTATAATCAAGTCTGGAAAACAAGTAGGGGAAGTAGTCAAGAGGAGCTTAATAAATTTGCAGCTCCGAGATTAGAGCCAGGTGTTCTGTGTCTCAAGGTTCTGTCTTTGGTCTGGAAGTTTTCCAGTCTGTTCTCCCCTGTTTTAGATTTTATGGAAGAAACCCGAGGTTCATTTGCATGAGTGCTAAGACACTGGCTATACTTCCTGATATCTGCTTCTGCTTTATGCCTATGAATCTGTGTTTTGGCCGTGCCCAAGCAGTTTGTTGTCATGATGCTGCAAGTGCTTAGGCAAAAAGCAGAAAATGGTAGGGAAAGAGAGGGAAAACTGAGTTTGGAGATGTACACCGTATAATTGATATATGGTGTGCCATGTGTGTCCATACTTGATCTTCTTTGGGTAGCATGCCACCATTTAAAATAACAATGATCGGACTGAGCATGGGGACCCTGATAGAGGAGTGAGGCTAAGAACTGAAAGAGCTGACGGGGTTTGCAACCCCATAGGAAGAACAACAATATTAACAAACTACCCCCCCCCAGAACTTCCAAGGACTAAACCACCAACCAAAGAGTATGAAGAGACCCATTGCATAGGTAGCAGAGGATGGCCTTATGTGGCATCAGTGGGAGGGGAGGCCCTTGGTCTTGTGAAAACTCCATGCCCCAGCATAAGAGAATGCTAGCGTGATGAGGCAGGAGTGGGTGGGTGGGCACACTCACAGAAGCAGGGGGGATGGGATAGGGGGTTTGTGGAGGGGAAACTGGGAAGAAGGATAACATTTGAAATGTAAATAGATAAAATAACCAATAAAAAATTAAAATATACAATGAAATTTGCTCCTTCCCTATATACAACTTATTGAATTTTTTGGTATCTTCCAAAACATTAAAAATCACTATCTCCATTTAGTTCTAGAATAGTCTAACACTCCCTATATTAACTTCTTGCCATTAGCAGTTACCTTATGACTCTCCTTTTCACAGTCCTTTGTGACCATGGCCTGTCTTCTCTCTGTGTGGATGGATGCCTGTACTGGACATTAGTTATAAACGAGATATTACAGTATAGGATCTTTGTGTCTGATTCCTTTGTTCAGTATGTTTTCAAGTTTCATTCATGTCATAGCATATATTATTAATACATCGTTCCTTTTCGTGTTTGAGTTGTGTTCTAGTGCATGGGCATAGTGTTTTTTGTTTACTTCTGGAATATTTGCTTTTACTCCTCGTCTGCTGTAAAAGTGTTTCCACGAATGTTCTAGTGTCAGTTTTTAATATTTTTTAATATTCTTGCCCAGGAGTAAATGTGCTGGGTCAGACTATAATTCTATGTTTCAATTCTGGGTCTTCTCAGTGTTTGCCATAGTAACCAAGCCATTTTACATGTCACCATATATGAATGATAGTTTCAACATGTTAAGATTGTGACTAACTTAAATTTCATTATTTAAAATTTAATGGAGTCATTCAGCTTTTACTGTTGAATTTTAAGATGTTTTAAATATATACATTCTGTATTCTAGTTGCTCACATTGTTTAGAAACAGTCTACCCCATCTCGTAGGTTATAGTTCCAAACTTAGGTGTCTTTGAGTGAGAAAAGTATATAGTTTTGAAGAAATCTGTCTTCTTTTCTTTAGCTTCTCATGACCTCATTTAAGTCAAGAGACCTTTACCTGTGGGGTTTTTTTGAAGGCTTTATGATATGAGTACTTACATTTAGATTCACGATGTGTTTTGCATTCGTTTTGTATATGGTGAGGCTAGAATATGAAATCAGGTTTTGCACGTGGAGCTTGAAGACTCCATGCTGAAAACAAGTCTTCTGGTGAATCACTAGGCCACAGAGCAGGGCTTTGAACTAGGTCACTGCTGTATTCCGGGGACTTGAGTTTTCCTTTAAGGCAGCACCTCACCGCTGTTGTCACCGCTCCCTCATGGTACAGTGGGGACTGTAAGTCCTTCCCAAACGAAAAACAGCCAGGAGTTTTCTGCAAGAATTGCATGGAATACACAGGGCTTATGTTATGGGCGGGAATGAAGTCCTTAGAACCCGAGCTTTTGGCCCAGAGCCAGAGAGAGAGAGAGAGAGAGAGAGAGAGAGAGAGAGAGAGAGAGAGAGACAGAGAGAGAGACAGAGACAGACAGAGAGAGAGAGAGAGAGAGAGAGAGAGAGAGAGAGAGAGAGAGAGAGAGAGAGAGAGACTGAGCCTTATTTGGTCTTTCATTTCTTCCAATAATGTTTAACTGTTTTGGTTTTCCACACTGTGTAGTTTTTCTTTTAAGTGAATTAAACAGTAAACTTTTCTATTTTATGAGTGGAATTACTTTCTTGATTTCTTTTTGGAATGTTCACTTCTGTGTACAGAGAAAAAAACTGAATTTTTCATATTGAGCTTATGGCCTAAAATCTCAATTCGTTTAGTTAGAGAATAGTGGATTATTATTATTATTTTTTTTTTAGAATTCTTAGATTTTTACCTGTAATAAAAATGCACACAAGATCTTATTGTCTATAAGCAGTTTTATTTCTCTGTTTCTAGTCTCTACACCATTAATTTCATTTCTCTCTTCCCCTGGACAAACCTTTTAACATAGTACTAAAGAGAAGTGAGAAAAATGGGTTCTCTAATCTTGTTCCTGATCAAAGGAGAAACTTCCTGTGTTTGATGGTGAATGCGATGTTAACCGTGAGTACCGATTTTGAGTACCATTAAAATAAATAGGTAGAGGGCAGAGCACGTAGCTCAGAGGTAAAATGCCCATATACTTCAGTGAGACTCCAATGTGCTCTCCAGCTTGGAAATAACCACCAGCAGCAACAAAAACAACAGCAGCAACTAC
The DNA here is from genome assembly GCF_011064425.1 of Rattus rattus. Taxonomy (NCBI): domain Eukaryota; kingdom Metazoa; phylum Chordata; class Mammalia; order Rodentia; family Muridae; genus Rattus; species Rattus rattus. The sequence continues at coordinate 216,201,010 of NC_046154.1, forward strand.
AGTAAGTTGATATAAACCTTAAGTAGATTGTCATAAAACAAGATAGCTAATAATCCCTGAGCTAACCACAGGATACTCACCCGCTCTCACCCAGGGTACCCTGTAGAAAACAGCTCACTAACCACTGTGCACACGACACCAGAGGAGCATGACCAACCATTTTCCAGCCACACTGGAGGAACACCCTCCAGGCATGGTCCAGGCCACACTGAGGGAATGCTCTCTGGCCAGGGTCCAGGACACACTGAGAACGTTCTCCAGGTCACGTCTCATAACCTTTTGGCATTGTCACATGGCCCCCTGGCCACTCCTACGTTCATATAATTTTTTTGGGGGGGGTTCCACATTTACTGCTGACCCTTTTCCTTAAGCTTACTATCTGTTCTCCTAGTCAACTTCCGTCTTGGAAAAAGACAGTGCTTATCATCCCATCTCATGGCACATTTCTGCTCACGAATCCTCCAGTAGCTTTGCACTGACTTCAATAATAAACAGGAACTTCAGTCACAACTTCTTAGGACATAGAACCAGTGTCTTTCTCTCTCCCCCTCTTTCCTTCTTTCTCTCTCTCACATACGCAATCTTTAAAGCATTTCTTTTTCTAGGCCCTTTATAATCCCACACTCAGTGGCCTTTGCACAAGTTATTCTCTTTTGAAACACTTACTTTCTCACTTACCCACAAAGTCTCAACCTTCAAAAAGCCCAGAGCCTACTTAGGATATTTGCTTAGCCATGAGATGTACACTGGCTTTGCATCCGCGGTCACTTCTAGACCCCAGGTAAAAAATTATCGATCATTTTAGCACCTCATTGATATCTGTACCACTCACTGATCCTGCGAGTTTTGATGTGATTTGACTGTGTTTAGTCTGCACGTTCCAAGATGAACACTGGCGTGCAGTTCATGCTCAAAAGCTTTGAATGCATGCACATTATAACATTGATGTTCACACTGCTCTCCTGATTGTCCAGCACTGAAGGCTAAGCCTTACTCACACCATTCTAAATGGGAGACATGATGCTGTGTGTACCTACATTTCTGTTGTGCCGCTGTCCCATTGTGTATGTATGACACAGTCAGTATAATTAGTTTCACAGGATTAATTCAGAGGACCCCCTAATCTAAGTGGTTTCTTGATTATTCGATTCTTATTTTAAGTGGTAATTCTTCCCACTAAGAACTGTATTTGGCTTCTAAGTAAATTTTTACCTGGCTATCTAGACACTGATGATAAAAATTAAAATGATACCTTCGGTGCCTGTATTGCTTTTCTTTGACACCATGGAAATAAAGTAGAAGTTTCAGAGACAAAGGAGATGTGGGACTCAGTTCCTCCAAGCCACATACAGTGATGGGATAGAACAGGAACAGAAGAGGGTACCACATGGCTTGCTGGTGATTCTTCTACTGGTCAATGTAGGGAGGGGCATCGATTCTCTTGTAGGGATTAAGAAATTCCAATAGCAGTGTCTTCTATTGTGCGAGTCACTTGGGTGCAATGAGTTGGAATGTAGTCATACATAAATCAGATTGTTTAGGCCTAAATGACAAATTCCTTAGTAGTGTGTCACTATCTCAATCCACCGTTCAATATAGGTTGACGCATAAGCTCAAACGGATGCATCACAATCTACATGGAACCCTGGGTTGTAATTTAGAGCAGAGTTTGTTTTTTCCCCTTACCTCCCACATTTCATTCTTGTGAGGAAGGGGTTAAGGGCTCAAGACATTGCCTTCAACCTCCTCTACTGGAAGTGTGTGCTTTGGGGGAACTGCTGTGCCAACCTCAGGAGATAAATATCAAGTGGGAGAATTTTTGGTACTGGGGCAGATTGAAAAGCATTTCAGTATTTCTTATCCTCACTACTGGGTCATAACAACTACATAATGTCTTGGAAATGTTTACATAAACCAATGCCATTACTAAGAGTCCCTGAAACTAATTCATATGCTGTTGGGTAAATGTCTATAACATGATGATAGGGTATAATATACCTCTAGTAAATCCAACTTATTTACATTTGGTGGATGTAAATTTAAGCAGTTATGCTTACTCAGTTTTCTAATTGGTAAATAATTTGTTAATTATAAAGCAAGAATGAAAATATTTAGATTTGTAATTAACATGACAGTACAAATTTGATTCATGAATATGCCTTTTTTCCAGATGGGATTTTAATTGTGGTTTTTTAAAAGTCAAATATCTCTAATATGTCGTATATTTAATTAATTTAGAACCGTGAAAATATTCTGTAGAACTTTATAGCCTAAATATATTCTGCACTCTTGGGTTTATGACTAATACAAATAAGTTGAAATTTGACTTAATGTAACTTGAGGTTAGAACAAACTTCTTAAGAGAGGGAAGAAAAACCAGAATATGTTGGAGAGATCATAAAGTACTTTGTTTGCTGTGCTGCATATCAAGTCACGTAGTCCAGCTTCCTTGACCTATAGGAAACAAGGTTGGCATTATCAGATATAGAACCCTCGATTTTACATATGATAAGCAGGGTACAAGGGTGTGTCCAGCTTACTCAGCATTTATCTTTCTATTATTATTCTGCTCACTACAGACAGCTCAGCAATGCCTAATAGTCTTGGTCCAGAAAGTTTGAAACATTGCCAGAATTGTTACTTAAATTCTTAAATATATTGGGGTTCCAAACACTAGAGTTTTTAATTAAAAAATAATGAAAGTCTCCCTAATGAAGAAGCAGAAGACACAGTTTCCACTGGAAAATCAGACAATCACCTTTTGTTATGTGGAAGTATGCACAGAATTTTCAATTCTGCATGAGTTAGAGCATTTTGAGAAGAATTTTTGTTTCATTATTTAAGATTGTACATAAGGAAAACATAAAATTATGAACAGCTATCTAAAAGTCTAAAGTAACATCCCATTGAGGAAAACAAATATTTAAATATAGGTGGAAATCTCCTTATAGTAAGTTTGGAGTTTGGTTATACTTAAAGAAATGCACAAGTCTAGTTACTCTGTGTGTGTGTGTGTGTGTGTGTGTGTGTGTGTGTGTGTGAGTGTGTGTGTGTGTGTGTGTGTGTGTGCCTGTCCGTCTGTGGGTACACCCATGTGTGCTCATGCTTGCTGAGGCCAAAGGACAGCATTACCCCTGCAGTTGCAGACATTCAAAGTCACCTGATGTGGATGATGGGAACTGAGCCTAAGCCCTTTGCAAGAACAGCCAGTGCTCCTAACTGGTCAGAACCTTTCCATCCTGGAATGGGATTTCTTCAAGACTCAGAGATCACTGAGTAGCATAGGCTGGCCGGCCAAGAAGTCCTCGGCATCTTTCGGTCTCCACTTCCTCAGCATTAGAATTACAAACAAGCACCACATAGCAAGCACCATACTGACTGCTCTATGTACTGAGTTCATACCAATGGTAGACAGTCATTATCCCTTAAATTCCTTGTGCTTTATGACCTTTATTCTTGTAGCTGGGTCGATATTTACCTTTCTCCTTTTATAGCATGCAGAATACTTTCCAGTACCCTGAATGCTAATAACTAGGAGTGAAGGCTCCAGGTAGGCATGAGCTCAACTTCTCCATGTGAATTCAGCGAGTCACATGTAGGTGTCATCTTCAGCAATGGGACCTTATCAGTTTGTGGCGAGCATCCTAGAGCCTTGGAAATCACTCATTGTTTTGTGATTTCCCATGGAGACTATTTGGCCAACAAGTAGTTAGATGTCACTCATTTCTAGATCTGGAGGCTTCAGTTGACAATGAGTATTGTCCATCTGGGGCTTGAAGGTCTCTGTTGTTTGGCTATTTTACTTAGATCACCTTCACATATGCATGTAATTTAGGAAGCTTCTTTCTTATTATTTGTAGCCCCTTGATCTCTTTTAGTAGCCTTATTACTGTAGCTGAGACTTCAAGTACAATATTGATTAGTTATGGAGAGAGTGGACAAGCTTGTCTTGTTTCTGATTTTAGTGGAAATGCTTCGAGTTTCTCTCCATTTAGGTTAATGTTGGCTGTCTGATTGCTGTAAATTGCCTTTATCATGTTGACATATATTGCTTGTATGCCTACTCTTTCCACTATTTTTAGCATGGAGGGATGTTGGATTTTGTCAGAGGCTTTTTCTGCATCTAATGAGATGATCAGGTGGCTTTTGTCTTTCAGTCCATTTATTGATTTCAGCCCTTAGTTTGATATTTCTTGCTTTCTACTCCCTGTGGGTATTGCATCCTCATTTTGTTCCAGAGCTTTCAGGTGTGCTATTAATTACTAATATGTGATCGCTCACTATTTTTTTTTTAACATAGGCCCTTTGTGCTATGAGCTTGCTTCCGAGAATGACCTTCATCGTATCCCATCTATTTGGGTATATTTTGGTTTCATTTTCATTTAATTCTAAAGAGTTTTTTAATTTCTTTCTTGAAGCATTTTTTATTTAGTAGTGAATTAAGTTTTCATGACTTTGCAAGCTTTCCATCGTTTTCCTTGTTGAGATCCAGCTTTAACCCGCGGTGGTCAATGTCTCAGTGAATGTAACTGTTGCTATGCTGAGAGCACCATCACCAAAGCAACTTGGTGAGGAAAGGGTGTATTTGGTTAACATTTTATATCCTGTTCATCAGGAAGGAAAGTCAGAACAGAAATTCAAACAGGGTAGGAACTGGAGGCAGGAGATGAAGCAGAGACCATGGTGTGGGTCCTGCTCACTGGCTTGCTCATGGTTTGCTTACCTTAATTTCTTAAAGAAATTGGGACCACCAACTCAGGGATTGGACCACCCACAATGAGTTGGGCCCTTCTGATTAAATAAGAAGATGCCCTACAGGCCTGCCTACAGCCTGATCTTATAGAGGCATTTTCTCCAATGAAGTTCCCTCCTATCTGATGATTGTATTCTGTATTCAAGTTGACATAAAACCAAACAGCACAGTCAGATAGAATTTATTATTTATCTATCCTGGGGAATTTCCTTCCTAGTCTGGTATTTTATATGCTTTTTTTATCTTGATAGGCGCTTCTTTCGTTGTGTCAGAAAATTTTCCTTCCAGGATTTTGTTGAAAATATATTTTGTGCCTTTGGCATGGGCCTTTTGCTTGTTTGTTTTCCTTCTCTTCTTCTATTTCTATTATTACATGTTTTGCTTGGCATTTTCTAGATTTAACAATTTTCTTTGTAGATATATTATCCTGGGTGTTATTGCTTGTGCTTTTTTTTTTTTTTACATTTTCCTACCTTAAGTGTTTATTTTTACCAATACATTTGCTATGTAGCATTAAACATATAAATTACTATAACATGTTTACCTGTAATTATGGGTAACACCATTACAATTTTGAGTGGTTGTTACAGTTATTTATTTTTATTAATTATTTTATTTATTTACAATTCAAATGTTGTCCCCCTTTCAGGTTCCCCTCCACAAGTCTCACCACCACATATCCCTCCCCCTTGCCCCTAAGAGGGTACTCCTCCACCCACCCACTCCTACCTTATCCCTCTAGTATCCCTCTTCTCTGGGGCATCAAACCTCCACAAGATCAATTATATCCTTTCCCACTGAGGCAAGACGAGGGTGTCCTCTGCTACATATGTAGCACAGGCCTTGGACTAGCCCATACATACTCTTTGATTGGTGTCTTAGTCACTGGGAGTTTGTTTATACTGTTGTTCTTCCTATGGGGTTGCAATCCCCTTCAGCTCCTTCAATCAGAGGACAACCATACCAGGCTTCTGTTTGCAAGCATATCTTGGTATCAGCAATAGTGTCAGGGTTCTATGTCTGTGCATGGGATGAATCCCAAGGTAGGGTGGTCTTTGAATGGCCTTTCCTTCGGTCTCTGCTCCATTTCTTTGTCCCTGCCTTTCCTTTAGACAGTAACAATTCTGGGTTAAAAATTTTGAGATGGGTGGTTGGTCCCATCCCTCAACCAGGGGCCATGTCGGTTTATTGGAGGTGGTCTCTTTGGGTTCTATCTCCCTGCTGTGCAAGATTCTGAAAATGCTTGTGTTTTTATTCCCGTGTCTAGGCATTTGGGTTTCAGATTATTGTAAATCTAGGAATTGATATCTGGGCTTTTTTTTTTTTTTTTTTTTGATACATTTTCTTTTCATTGGCGCCTGTTGCCTTCTCTGGCCTTTAAGAGTGTGTGATGTCTGTATCCTGCCTGTAAGGTGTCCTTCAGAATGTCTGCCAGTTGTGATCATAGTGGATTCTGGGTAGAACTTGTTTCTAATGGGAGCTGGCCTGAAGGCATGGGGATTTAGCTAGAAGGGCAGGGTCTTCTCCATAGGAATGAAGAAAGCTTGGTGTGCCCAGAGGATCTGATTCTGTGGCAGATATAAACAGAGGGTTTCCAGGGAGAGGCTGTCTGTGGTATTGGGAGGTGCTACAACAGGAAAGGGTGAGGAATGAATGCCAAAGGAGATTTGATTAGTTTCATTTGAATGTGAACACAGAGAGAGGAGTGGCTATAGCAGGTGGTCGTTCCCAAGCTAGGAATAGGTTGGAGGACAGGAAAGATGGTGAAAATTTGCCTTTCTGATTCCCTGACTGGGAATCAGAGGTGGGGCATGGGCTCCCGTGGGGCTGCAACCTGTCTCAGGTGCTGGCATGGGAGAATAAGGGAACACAAATGATTTCTATCTTGGTATTTTGTTACATGTACTGTTACTTCTCCGGTTCTTACAGAGAGATCTGTAGTTTGAATTTTCTCTTTCCTCTTCACAGTGAATGTCCATTCTTCTGTTTCCTTGGAAACTGGTTTAAATGAGTATTGGGGGTTGTTGCTTCATTGCACATGTTCAACTGTGTGCACTGATAAACTTAACAACAGGTGAAGCACACAGGCAACAAATAGGTGAAACATAAGAACAAACCATCTCGAGCAAACAAGTGAGACATACAGCACAAACCGCCCTCAACGATGACTTTGAACAGATGTTTAGAGAATTTTATACTGCCTGCCCTCACCACAGTGAGTAGAACCCATCAACACCATCTCCGTACCAAAATAACTATTATGACATTTGAATGAGAACATTTCCTTTCCTGTCTGTCATCGACAGCTGTTCCAACCCCAGGCTATATGTTGACAGCTGTTCCAATCACAGGGTATCCTCTGATGGTTGCTCCAATCAAAGGCTATCTCTGGACAGCAGCTCCAATCACAGACTATCTCCTGAAGGCTCCTCCAATCACAGACTATCTCCTGACAGCTGCTCCAATCACAACCTATCTCCTGACAGTTGCTCCAATCACAGGCTATCTCCTGACAGCTGCTCTAATCACATGCTGTCTCCGAAAAGCTGCTAATCACTGCAACAGGATCATCCGGGTCATAGTGAAAGGGATTGTTGCCTCATTGCATTGCTCTGCCTTCCTTCTTAAATCTAAGCACAGCATTCAGTTTTACACCAAGGAAGAGCTACTCTTTTCTCCAGTGTTAAAGTGATGAAACTGAAACAGGGAACTTAAAGCCTGAAGGGCCAGATGAAACAAAGTGTAACAACCAAACTTAGAAATATGATAAGCGCTTTAGACATTGTGGTGTATAAATACAATAAAATGTAAATAAAACAAAGCCCAATAAATACTAGTATTTTATTATCTAATGTGTAATAACATCTTTTGCATTTAAACATTTCTTTTCCCAGTATCAACTTTACAAAAGTTTTGTAAGATGACAAAAATATTTTACAAACTATACTAAAACGTTCTTCTGTATGGAAGATTTAGAATCATCATTCATTCAAAGTTTTTCAAAGAACCTGTTTTCTTAAAACCCTTTCACTATGTCCCTGATGTTCCTGCTGCAGTGATTAGCAGCTACCAACCTATATAGCCTATGATTGGAGGAGGTGTTAGGAGAAAGCCTATGATTGGAATAGCTGTCAAGAGATAGTCTGTGATTGGAGGAGCCGTAGGAGAAAGCCTGTGATTGGAGCAGCTGTCAGCAGATAGCCTGTGATTGTAGCAGCCATCAGGAGATGGGCTGTGATTGGAGCAACCATAAGGAGATGGGCTGTGATTGGAGCAGCTGTCAGGAGAGTAGGCTGTGATTGGAGCAGCTGTCAGGAGGTAGTACTCTGTGATTGGAGCAGACGTCAGCAAATAGCCTGAGATTGGGGCAGTTGTCAGGCGATAGCCCATGGTTAGAGCTACTATTAATGACAGACAAGAAAGGAAATGTTCTGATTCAAAGAAGTCATAATAGTGACCTGCCAAGAGACTCACTGACAAACGTTATAATTATCTCTGAGCTTTTCTCTTTGACACAGCACAGGTGTGCATAATAAGGTGCTTTAAAACTGTTACCTGAGATAGCAGACATCCTGTTTTCATTTTTGACACATTTTCAACCATTCAGAGTTTATTTTTGATATATTTTCGACCCTTAAATGTTCATAAATATATTAGAAAGACTTGAAGTTGTTCCCTTTTGAACTTTCTCCCAAAATCTCCTCTCTGTTGAGCTAGGCCCTCTCTGATCATATCTGAAATCATAGTACTTCGAGAGACTTATTTTTCTTCACAACATTCATTATTTTGGGTTTGGATATTTCCCTTTAATAATTTGTGCCTTTTTTCTTTAATAAGACCTAATCACATAGTGACACAATGCTTTCCTTTTCTCTACTATAATTATGACACATTTAACTCTTTCTGTCCTTTGAACATGTGTTGAATAAATGAATGCAAAGGCACCAAGAATCCCAAAGAAAAGCATAACTTGACTTTCTCCTGCCTGCTACAGTGTGAGCATCTCAAACCTTTCCTCGTAAGCCTCTGAATTGTTTGACATTTTTAGATATTTGCAAAGCTTTTGCAGCAAATCTTGTAAATCCCAAAGTCACATTAGGCAAAGTTGCCTCACTCTTAGTGCACAGATCAGCAAACAGAGACAGAGAAGGTACCGAGTAAACACAAACTTTGACATCTCTTTCGACTCAAGAGAGTAGAAAATGTTGTAATGCCTGCTATTAATTTTTATCTTTTTATATATTTCATTTACAGGGGGTCGCATGTCAATATTTTTCCATGCCATTTCTAAATATAGTTTTTTAAACAATCATCACCACTAATTAAATTATATTTTGAGTTTAAGACTGCTATCTAACAAATAAATATTCTATATGTCATGAAGAACATATTAAACAGGTATTTGTTATAAATTAAGGTTAACATGTCTTGAATGAGATTGAGGAATAAAAGAAGATATTTAGAATAGTAAATTGTTCTTTTATAAAAAAATAATAAAGCAGTTTCCTCATTAGACAATCGTTCCAGACTCACAGCTATTGACAAGTAAAATTAACATACAATTAAACTTTCTAGAGTGTAAAAGTGAACAGTAAGCCATATATTCCCACTTCTCTAAAGGAACTTCAATGTAGCAGGAGAAAATAACTTCAGAAATGTATGTATGCGTACGTATAGGTACCAACAAGCACACATATACATATAAACACAAACATATGCATATTCACACATATACACATGTATGACACAAATATGTACACAAACACACATAGACATGTGTACATATATACATACACATACAAACACATGCACATACACTTACATATATACATACACACACATAAACATTCACATGCACATACGCTTACTTATATACATACACACATAAACTTTCATACACACACACACACACACACCACACATGAATTCTTTTGCTTTCAACTTTAAAGTGTGCATTTGGAGAATTGTAAGTCAGAGGCTCTGGGGCAAGTCAATTCCTTCCCAGACTCAGTGACAGGTCAGAGATGTAAACTGATTTTGATCATGTTATTTTACAATAATGCCCTAAAGGAAAAACAAAGCATTTGCTGAAGCAAAAGAGTTATGTGCAAGAGAATTTTTTGGAGTCTGTATCTGTGGGAAATTCCTCACTGTGGAACTAACGTATCCCTGAGAAGCTGGCATTCTCTGAGTGCTTCCTATCTGTGGGCCGCCCCGCTGGTAGAGCCATTTCTTCTCTTCCAAGCAAGGTTGCTTTCCTTCTTTTCTTTTCTATGCTTAAAAAATGTTTCCTTTAGATTTTAATAATATCACTTGCTTCCTCTCTCCACATCCTTCCGTATACCCAGGCCCAGTCTCCTCCAAATTCCATGGCCTCTGTTTTATTGTTATTCCAGGCATATTTGTACATACATCTACATTCTTAAATATAATCTGCCCAGTTCATCTGATGTCACTTCTGTGTATGATTTCAGGACTCACCATTTGGCACTGAACAAGTTTCTCTTTGAACAAGTTTTTTTTCTCTGCCTGTCTGCCTGTCTGTCTGTCTTGCTTTTTCAAATCTGAATCTTTTATGTAGATACCTTTGTTGAAAATAAAGAAATGTTAATAATTTTGTAGAATTAGTTGAACCCAGATAAATAAATGAATCAATAACTATTGAATTTCTTTTGCTTTTGTATATGTTCCAAAATATTCACAAGCAATTATATTCTACCCAAGTATTATACACTTTGTAATCATTATTTTTACTTTAGGAAATTATATTCTCCATCCCCATGGCCAAAAAAAATCAGATTGCAAATATCTTAAGCTGATTACTCTAGCTGATGTAGTTAAATAGTATAGTGTTTGTTACTAACAGTGCTACTCTTTCACAGAGAGAGAAACCATGATACGAAGGAAAATTGAGAAGTCTAATATTGACAATATGTAATGAGACTGAAACTTTACAGAGTTTTAAATTATTGATACTTAAGCTGGACTTTATAAATTTTTTAATCAAGGAGGGAAGGAGATTCCTGGAAGTAGGAACACAATGATCTTTCTGTCTGTTCTGAAACATATGGGCGTGGAGTTGATTAGTTTATTCAGAGAGAAACCAGGCTCCTGTGGAAGGGACTTACAAGGCCGGAGGGGTGGAGGCATTTTCAGATGAAGGCTGGCGAATCAATCTGGGCTGTGCTGTGCCCGACCTTGAAGCAATCTTTGGGCTTGGGGGTGGGAATCCATCTGTTAATAGCCTGTGTGATGTTTCTAAACACATTGTTTACCGGAAGTTTTCCCCTTTCCTTCAAAGTTAATTCTGAATGTTGAAATGCATATGTTCTGAGAGCACAGAAAGATTCATTTAATGTGTCTAAGTGTTTTTTTCTACTTGAAATATTTTTTTTAAAAATTCAATCTGCTGCTTTGTTTCTTTCTGTTTTTAATTAAGCCGATTTTTGGCAGTCTTTTTGACTGGCTCATCCACACGGGATTGAATCTTTAGTGACTCATCAAAGTGTATTGTAAAACCTGAAAGGACTGGCTGGCTTAGACAGATTGTACTCTTTGAAATGCTTGATATTTTAGTGCTGCTCTTGAGGCTGATAATGTGCACCTGGAAGAAGGGAGTTTGGAGCCGAGAATTAGTTTGATTTCTGACTTGTTCCAAAGTGCAGAGTGCTGTACCCAGCCTTCCATGGAAGGTGGAGATCATTTCACTGAAGAGTGGGCATTGAATTTGAGTGGAGAGGATCCATAGAATAGACAGAGGGGAAGAAGATTGGGAGTATATTTAAATGATGGTGTGTCATGGGGACGGAGCTTCTAAACAGGGAATTTGAATGCATCTGCATCTTGGTTTTGAGTGCTATTTTTAGTGTTAAAGGCCAAGTTTTCAGAGCAAATGTAATGAATTCTGGCTGATGATACCTGGAGGTATGCAGCAGAAAACACTGGTGCTCGCGTTCTCGTCAGACCACAGTGATCCCCCCTAAATGCTAAAGGTTTGCATTTGCACATAGATGTGCTTTAAAGAAATTCCTTTTCATTTTTAGTGTTGGTTCATTGAAAATTTTTATATGATTCATGGTTAATGAGCATGAAAAAAATGGCTAAAAGTGACCAAAAATCATGCAGACTTGACCTTGGAAAGAGATAGACTTCCTTGCTTTCATGATATACATGGTAGAAGGGAAAACTAAGTCAAAAGAAACCAACAAAACAAAACAAAGCAAAACAAAAAACACGAGAAAAATCCAGCCATTCTTAGTGAGTAGGTGGGGAACTTCCCACTAGGTTGAACTTTGAAGCATGCGCACTCGGGAAAGGGTTGATTGATACGTCATTGAAGCAAAGGTCAAGTTACGAATGCTCATCTCCAGGAAGGGAAATCCACAAGGATGGAGCAGGTTCTGACCAAAGACGATGGGTTCCTTGGTTGAATCCCGGCAGGCAGGTTGGAAACCGGAATTTTGAGTAGAAGATCAGGAAACACCCATGGGTGTTGGAAGGGGGAAGGGGTGGGTCTGCAGCAGTGCTTGGTTGACTTTGTCCTGGGAGCAAAGGAGAGAAACAGCATCGTTTTAAGTCATAGCCTTAGCCTTAGCGAGCAGAGACTGCAGTCAGGGTCACACAAAAGAATGAATCATTAGGATGTGGCAGGGAAAGCTGTCGGCAGTAGAGAAACAGGGTCAGAACAGATGGGTTCAATGGGCAGCTAGAGCAATGCCTTTGCAGTTCATACGAACATAAGATGAAGTTGTCTAGACATATTTAACAGTATATTATACAATCAGTCATCTAGATGAAGGAAAAATAGCAAGCAGGTTTTGGACTCATCTCTGTTTCCGCTAGAAATGTGTTTTAAAATTGCTCCAAGGTCGTTGTCAATTATTTCTTTGAATATGACAAAGGCTTCCTAAATTTGGAGGTGGGAGCTGTTTCTGAAGAGCATGCTTCAGTCGCCTATCCGTACAACGAGGTCTCAGGAATCAGTGCCTTAGACCAGTTACTGACATATCCAATTGAATACTAATAATGCCCACGGAATGACTTCAGTACAGCCACGAAGACAGCTGCTCTGTAGAGAGAGGACACATGAAGCTTTGCATTAGCTTGTCTCCAAGGTTACCATCTGTGCTGATCTCAAGTTTCCAATGTGGGGATTTTTCAACCTGTGCCAAGATAGTAGTTTCAGGGTAGCTGTCAGTGGGTATAAAACCAGCTTGGAAGGTTCTTGAACATTTGTAGAGGTTATATCCATGCCGATCTTAATTGCTCAGGTGTTAGGGAGGGGTACATTTCTGTATCCTGATAAAACTTTTTTGATTACAGAAATTGCTAGAATGTCATGATTATTTGACCCTACTTTGCAAACAAAAAGATAGTAATTTGCATATTATACCACTAGCCTATGTTCTCAATAGAATCAAGAGGCAAAATGGTTTTTGCAAAGTGAATTATGCTCTGGAGTTAACATAATTTATACTTGATAAACAGATTTGAGTAAGGATAAAATAGCTTTAAAATACAACTAGTTTCAGCTAGAGATGTAACTGAGTTTATAGAGTGCTTGCCTAGCGCAGATGTATTGCTGGGCAAATTGACATCAACACCACATAAAACTAGGCATTGTGGCTGTCTGCCTACAATTGCAGGACTCGGAAGTGGTAACAAAGATTTACCTTCCCAGAATGTCAAGGTAATTGTCAACTATGTAGCTATGTAGCAAGTTTTAGGCTAACCTGGGCTACATGAGACACAGTCTCAAAAGAACAAACAAATAAATATGCGTACATTTAAAAAGGAACAATAAGCATCTTAGAATTCCCAAATGTTTAAACATGACCTCAAAATTTAAAAAGGAACAATAAGCATCTTAGAATTCCCAAATGTTTAAACATGACCTCAAAATAAAAGAACAAAAATTAAGTTTTATAGTTGTAAAGAAAAGACAATTCTTTTAGTAAGTATCTTGAAGAATTTTTCATTTCTGTTACTAGTACCTATAAAAGTCATGTCCAGATTTTTTTAATTCATGAAAAAATTTGATATTGCCTGCCTCATAATGAGTTCCAAAAAAAAAAAAGATAATAGGAGAAAAGATAATGGCATCAGTAATGACTCAGTAATTTACTCTTGTAGCTGTAGACATTCATTCTTAGTTTTTCAGCTTTGACTGGCATGGTGCTAGACTTTAGATTCAGTGCCGAATCACCATGTGTATTCCCAGGTTGGATGAACTGCCCTGTTCTGGAGCTGGGTGACAGATACTTCATGGTCTCCACCTGAGACTGGACTCCTCAGGCCTATGTCTGCAGGAAGAGATGGGAATGTCTCCCAGCAGGTCACTTAACTGAGAGGCCTGTTGGTGTCTGTTGTTGAGAGGAGTGAAAACTGGATTATAGGACTGTTGCCCATAGGAATGAGATTGCAGGGTTACTGACAGACCTGTTCTTCCTCTGGGTTCCTCTGTGGTCAAGACTTGTTATCTTACAGCTAGCCGCTGCTATCTTACAGCCTGAGGTACTTTCTGGGGTGGCTTTTAGAGCTATTCTGCAAGATTTGTTTTCACAGTGTAGCCTGTGTGGCTGGGCAGGTACTTTGCGGGTCTGGGCTGGCAGAACTCTTCTGACTCTGAGAGATCAGCCCATGCCCTGGTTTGGGTTATCATGTTCCTCAGAAGTACTCCATTTATTATGAAATGATGGATTTCAGGCTATTCCTTGTGCCAAGAGACAATTTTGCAGTACAGCAATTATATCTATGCTGATTACAACTACGGGGCAGAATAACTCAACAAGAAGTCACTTTCTGTCTAGTATGACACAGATGATAAATTTGTCCTGCAGGTAGGAAAGGGCAATCTATTAAATTTGGTAAACTGGGGTGCTCTAGGCATATTGTTGTTGTGAGCTTTTCAAACACATCAGACCACCCAGATAACGTCCTCATCCAAATAAAAAAGGAGAGACAACTAAAATAAGGACACACAGTAGTACTGCTGACCTGTCATCCAACATGCTGTGCATACATCATATAACAGACATGCGACAGACACTTGACTATCCTGATGCATCGTGCCTGTTGCTAATATGACCTACTTGAGTTGCAGGGTCTCTACCTGGTCCTACATCTATCGCTCTTCTCCTTTCCCTGAGCCTGCTCTGCCCTGAACCACCACTGCCTTGAAGTGGCTGAGTTCCATGTGACTGCAACAGATCTCAGACTGTGTCTGTGGAAAGGGCTTTCAACCACCCACAGTGAGTCTGTGTGTCTGGGTCATCACTCTGCCCCTGCCTTCAGTAAGATGTCTTTGAACTCTGCCGCCTCTTTATCCCTTCTGCGGCCTTCATGTAAGATGACTCCAGTGTTAAGTGAAATCAGGACTCCTTGGCAAATTTTAGTCAGTAAAACTTATGTCACTTGTGGATTTATTATTGTCCAACAAATTAGATCATGTCTTTCTGTGTTTGAACATGGTCCACTCTCAAGCTTCTCCCTAGATTTATTAATACGAGAAAAGCTCTGGATATTCAAGAATTTAGATACAAAAGAATCAAGCCCTTTTCTTTCTAAATTGATAGCTTACTTGGGGAAGGGCAAATAAAATACATTTTATTTGATACAAATTAATTCAAAAAAGGAAAGAATAATTGATCCAAGGATTCACAGGGTCAGTGAATCCTTTACCCATCCCCAGAGTTTGTAGAGAGTAGATGGAAATTAGTGTGTTGGGTGACTGACAGTAATCAGTGCTGGTGGTCTATGAAGGATTTGCAAGCAGGCAGGCTCCATGAGACCAGAGAGGCTAGGATTTAAAATGTCCATCCATAGAGTTAGTTTATGAGCAAACCAAGAATGAAAGAGACCGCTGGTGTCAGGTGATACCCAAACATATCTGAATTATATACACATCGGGAGCTTAATATTCCATGATGATTTGCTTTTCTGAAATCTGTTCTGACTCCTCAATCCAAGCATATTCTTTCCAGACCAGTGCATTTTACTCATTTATGCCCGATGTGTCTTGCAGTATTTAGAGCAGAATTTGAATGAATGCTTCACCTCCTCACCAGTACCACATATCACTTAGAGCAGAATGGATCATTGCTTTGAAGTTAGAATACTGTATTTGGTATCCCTTTGGGGCCCAAGATCTCTTTGTCTTTGAACAAAGCACTGTAATTCATGATGTACAGTTGGCATTTTTCATGCAATACTTATTTATACAGTTAGCATACGTGTTTTTATGGCCCAAACCTTTAAACATTGTACTTCTTTTTACAAGTAATATTTTATAGCTTTATTATCTCAAACATTGGTTCTATGCAACTTGGTTTATTCTGCATTACATGATTCAAACAAGCATTCATGGAGGTTTTAGATGTAAATGATACAAAATACTTAAAGGACTAAGTTTTGAAATGGCTTTTGTGTGTGTGTGTGAATAAACCCACTTCAAATTTGCTGTGAATATCATGTTACTGTATTGCAAAGTTGTTGCAACTAGTTAAGCTTGTTAAAAGATGGTGTTTCTTCAACTGCATTAGAAACATAACATCTTATTTATGAATAATAGATGTTTAAGTATTTTATTAAAACACTATCCTGGTAATCCATTATGTTCAAGAGTCACTCATGATTTTAATGACTATATTAATGGTAGAGCCTTTTGTTAAGTTCACAGGCTGCCTTCCTTAATGTTATACTAAACTATGATCAAAAAGGAGGACTTGCAAGCCCCAATCTGCCTGGGCATTCAGGGACATCACTTCACTTCAGATGTTTTTAAAGGTTTCATCTAACATGAACATAATATTTCACTGCGATGAAGGGACTGATAGTGGTTTTTAATTATGGTACCCTTTGGATGAAAGTTATAAATTCATGCTCAAATAGAGAATAATATTTTTTCTGGTGTTGAATTCTAACAGCACGTGTCCTTGTGAATGCTCATAAAGACAGTATTTTTGTGTTGGCGACTATTCTAATAAACCCAATAGCTCATTTCATAGTTGTGGAATTTGCTTATTATTTTCTCTAATTATATCTTTCTTTGGAAACTCTGGGAAAGAATGCCTATTATAATTCAGTAAAGGTAATTTTATTATGTTTTAAAATAATGCCATCAAGACGTGCAGCTCTCTAAAGCTGG
Organism: Rattus rattus; assembly: GCF_011064425.1. Taxonomy (NCBI): domain Eukaryota; kingdom Metazoa; phylum Chordata; class Mammalia; order Rodentia; family Muridae; genus Rattus; species Rattus rattus. The sequence goes on from NC_046154.1 coordinate 216,217,908, forward strand.
AATTGAATATATCCAGAAGAATGTATAGGATTGGAAAATATCTTATGCATATTGATATTGCATATTGATATTGATATCTCTTGGTAACTGAGTTCCTGAGAAATGTCAAGCTATGTAAGGTTGAGGATAGCTGTTGGAGTTGACACAAGGTAGAGTTTCTATATTCTTAGCAATCTCTAGCTACATGTCTTAATATTTAACCAAAGAAGGTGTGTAGTCAACAGTTTCTTTTGCAATGTATTCAGACAGTTTAGGATGTAGGCATTCATGATTGCTTATCCTATGAGAGGACCAAAATTGTCCTGGCAGTCAGTTTCTGGTCAAAATTGTAATTCATTAGAATTAAACTCATTTCCCTGTCATCACCATAGTGACTCATGTGCACTCATACAATCTATTCATTAATCTTCATTCCATGTTAAATTTTTCTATCATCTTGCATTTTTCTTTATTAGTTTTAAATTGCTGTGATAAGATGATATGTAAGTGTAGAAGGATTTGTTTTAGATCACCATTATTTCAGAACTTTAGTATATATTCCTTGGCTCCATTAAATCTAGACCCCAGGGGAGGCAGGTCACCATGGCAACCAGAGGATGTGGCTGAGGCTCCTCATCTTATGGCAACAGGAAGGAAGTAAAGTGAATCTGCAGCAGAAGGGGGTCTGCAAGGCATAGCCTTGAAGGAGAAACCCAAAAAGACCAAGGTCCTCCAGCCATGTTCCCACATCCCATAGTCCCGCTACCTCCCAATCACAGATTTAAACTTTTAATCCTTCAATGGATTAAGGTAGAGCCCAATGGCCTAACCTACAAACTGACCCCACAGAGCACATCCAGCCATGTGTATTACTGATTTAGTGGGTTTTGATCCAATCAACTGACACTCATGATTATTCTATCACATGATCCACAGCACTTATTTTTAAGGGCGAGGTAGTTGGGCACAATACCTACTCATTGACCATTAACTTATCTAGGAAAAATGAACTTTAACGTTATTATAAATTATACTTGCAAAATTATTTGCCATTCATAGGCTGATTCTGCCTCTCTTCTAATGAGTAATCCTTCTGTGAAGGGCACAGCATTTATAAACTACTCCAGGGTCAAGGTTACTGCATTTTGAGTGTGGAGGGAAACTCTGCTAGTTTCCTTTCACTCTCTGCTCCACCTTCCCCTTCGATAGACACATTAGAATGTATGTGAATGTACAGATACCCACAGCATTTTCACCTCTTCCTTTAGCTTAACCATGGCCAGATGACTAAGCACCCTGATCACTAAAATTCAGGTAGAGATGTTACATGTAAACATTTGGGCACATAATCTCTTAATTTTTTTCTCCCTTCTGATGGCTGGAGTATGACACTCACTGGAGCTCAGCAAACAAAATAAGGTCAGGAAGAGAACATATATGTTGAAACATGAAGGAAAGATCCTTTATCCAGTGGAGTTATTCTATTATCTGTGGACTTTTGTGCTTTCAGTTATTGTATGTAAGAGACAAACTAGCCTGCTGATGCACCAGGACATTAGATTGTTTAAACTTTTAACTAAGCTTTCTGGTGGTAATTTATGGATCTCTTCTTTAGAAATTCTTTTTGGATCTCTGTAACTGAGCTGGAAGACTCTCTTTTGTGCCGGTATGTACGGTGCAGTGGCTTTTGTAGAATATCTACTCCATTTTATAACAATGACCTTTTTGTATAAAATATTACTTAGAAATAGGATCAGTGTCTTATGTAAGAGTCATTCATCTTTATTTGAAAGTCTATGTATATGCTATTGTTAGTGCATATAGTATATGCTCAATAAATTTTCCTATTAGGTTGGTAGAAAATTCCCCGAGCTATTAAAAGTGATAATAGAATTCTGGAGTTAGTTGTTCTCTGAGAAAATTTTGGTTTAAAATATAGGACAATGTATATAATAGATACTAGAAAAATTGTATGCAGTGATATTAGTCATGTAAAAACCCTCTCTCCTCCATGGTATTTACACAGAACTGCAGTGAGTGGATTTGTGTTACTGTTAGATAAATGATTCGATCATGACCCATACCAAGGTCTTTGTGTTTTTCTGTAATTATTTATCCACTTACATTTTTTGTCTTTTAGTGTATCTGCTGTAAGAAAATCAGGATTTTGATCACTTTTGTCACAAGTGTGTAAAACTAATTTAAAAAATAGATTCCTCTAGGGGTTGGGGATTTAGCTCAGTGGTAGAGCGCTTGCCTAGCAAGTGCAAGGCCCTGGGTTCGGTCCCCAGCTCCGAAAAAAAGAAAAAAGAAAAAAAAAAAAAGAAAAAATAGATTCCTCTAAAACTACTTTGGGTTCTTCTCTGTATTCCCTACTTCAGAGAAAGACTATCTCGGTCACCATTCAGTGGGTTTTATAGGTAGGGAATTCAGCCATTCATATGGTCATTTAAATTCTATCACTGATGAATGGCATCTTGTTTGCATTAAGAAAATATAATATACCCTGGCGTGTCTTTCTCTATATTGTGGCTCCAGTCTGGTGAAAGGGATCTATTGCTGTTCCTAAGAGTCTGTCCTAGAAACATCAATGTTTTTGTTTTCTCCTCAGGTCTTCTCAAACCCTGAATAAATAAGTGGTCTGTGCCTGTTCCAAGGGCAGAGTGGAAAGTGGCAGTGGTCCTGTCCAGTGGACATACTGATTCCCTACTTGGACTCTCCAGGATTCCGTCACAGATTGCTGCAATGTCTGTATCTAATCTATCATGGTGAGTGAATTACATCCTATTCTCAAGAACAAATACATGTACGTAGGAAGCAGGGGCTCGTGAAAGTTTTCCTATTGGAACCTGGGCATAGTATTTTAAAAACTGAACTTTCTGATTGTCTTATATAAGAGGGAGAAGAGATTTTTTTCTTTCTAATTTACTTTTAGATAATTCGGTATATGGTTACTTTATTTTCATCCGGTCTCTTTCCTTCTCCTCCCCTTCAACTCCTTGTGTTCCCCACTCCTCACATTCATGACTGCTTAGTCTTTATTATTGTTACACATATGCATCGGTACCACCTGCAGGGTTATTTAGTGTTGCTCATGTTCATATGTGTTTAGGGCTGACCAAATGGGATTGGATAACCTATTAGCGGCTCGTCTTCGGATTCCTTCTCTGTTTCGGTAGTTATTGATTATGTGTAGTACTTCATCTAGGGGTGGGGACCTGTGAGATTTTCATCATCCCCTTTCAGTGCTATGACATCTTGGGACTCTTGAAAGGGTCCAAGCCTCACACCGAACATCAATGGCACCTAATAGCTTTCTCTCCCACACTAGGGGAACTGGAAACTGGAAGAGTGTATCTCTCCAATGCGCTTTCCCACAAGTATCTGCTCTCTGACCAAGGACTAATAAACCAACCACGCAGCCTTGCATGGAGAATAGATGTTTGCTCATCAGTTTCTCCTTTCTTTAGGCCTTAGGTCTCAAAAAAAAATCTAACTAAGTGAAACTAAAAAGAACTCAAAATTCCATCGTAGGTCCATATTTCCGAATAGCTCCATTGTAGCTCATCTTTGGCTTTTGGTTCCTGCTTAATCATGTCTGTGACAATAAAAACAAGAAATAGCAAGATAATTTCCTGTGAATCAACAGCTTTTCTATACCAGTGAGGAACAGTAATGTCGAGGGATGAATCTGAACACCAGAGTTCTTTTTCGTGTAAAGAAATGGCACTGTGAAGTATCTAAATATAAAGAAAGAGAAGTGTCAGTATTCAATACAAGGCTGTAAGGGCCGTCTGCTAACTCCTATTTCTTCAGGAACTCATCTCATTTTCTTCTGCAAACAGAAATGGCATCAGAGTCAGGATTTGTTTGCTGATCTGTTGTAGCTCTGTGAATTCATTTTTAGATAAGTAAGGGATTTATTTAGGGCAAAGGGTATAATTATTTGTTTAAATTTAGTGCAGTGTTCTGAAGAACTTAATTCTTAATAGCTTCCATAGAATGTGTCCTTGGATTTTTTAGGCCTGAGTGTTGGGTGCCTCATTTGGATAGATAAATGCATAAATGAATGAATGAATACATAAATCAATAGAATTAGGAGATTTAAAATATATTCTGTATACCACTAATGAAATACTTAAATGGTAAATCATCAGTATAGAATGTAATTTATGCTTATATTTTTATTAAAATGAAATTATCATTATATATTTTAAAAAAATTTTAATTTCTCTAAGTCTTGATAATCTTTTCAAATCTGTTAAAAATCCTGACCCATTTTTTTTTTTTATTATTAACTTGAGTATTTTTATATACATTTCAATGTTATTCCTTTCCTGTTTCCGGCAAACATCCCCCCCCCCCCCTTCCTTATGGGTGTTCCTCCCAACCCTCCCCCCCCATTGCTGCCCTCTCCCAACAGTCTAGTTCACTAGGGGTTCAGTCTTAGCAGGACCCAGGGCTTCCCCTTCCACTGGTGCTCTTACTAGGATATTCATTGCTACCTATGAGGTCAGAGTCCAGGGTCAGTCCATGTATAGTCTTTGGGTAGTGGCTTAGTCCCTGGAAGCTCTGGTTGGTTGGCATTGCTGTACATATGGGGTCTCGAGCTCCTTCAAGCTCTTCCAGTTCTTTCTCTGATTCCTTCAACAGGGGTCTCGTTCTTAGTTCAGTGGTTTCCTGCTGGCATACGCCTCTGTATTTGCTGTATTCTGGCTGTGTCTCTCATGAGCGATCTGCACTCACATTTTGATCATCCGTCTTGAGTTTCATTTGTTCTAGGCATCTAGGGTAACTCAAGCATTTGGGCTAATAGCCACTTATCAATGAGTACATACCATGTATGTCTTTCTGTGATTGGGTTAGCTCACCAGGATGATATTTTCCAGTTCCAACCATTTGCCTACTTAATTTCATAAAGTCATTGTTTTTGATAGCTGAGTAATATTCCATTGTGTAGATGTACCACATTTTCTGTATCCATTCCTCTGTTGAAGGGCATCTGGGTTCTTTCCAGCTTCTGGCTATTATAAATAAGGCTGCTATGAACATAGTGGAGCACGTGTTTTTTTATATGTTGGGGCATCTTTTGGGTATATGCGCAGGAGCGGTATAGCTGGATCCTCAGGCAGTTCAATGTCCAATTTTTCTGAGGAACCTCCAGACTGATTTCCAGAATGGTTGTAGCAGTCTGCAACCCCACCAACAATGGAGGAGTGTTCCCTTTCTCCACATCCTCGCCAGCATTTGCTGTCACCTGAGTTTTTGATCTTAGCCATTCTCACTGGTGTGAGGTGAAATCTCAGGGTTGTTTTGATTTGCATTTCCTTATGACTAACGATGTTGAACATTTCTTTTTTAGGTGTTTCTCAGCCATTCGGCATTCCTCAGCTGTGAATTCTCTGTTTAGCTCTGAACCCCATTTTTTTAATAGGGTTATTTGTCTCCCTTGCTGTCTAACTTCTTCAGTTCTTTGTATATTTTGATATAAGCCTCTATCTGTTGTAGGATTGGTAAAGATCTTTCCCAATCTGTTGGTTGCCGCTTTGTCCTAACCACAGTGTCCTTTGCCTTACAGAAGCTTTGCAGTTTTAGGAGATCCCATTTTTTCGATTCTTGATCTTAGAGCATAAGCCATTGGTGTTTTGTTCAGGAAATTTTTTCCAGTGCCCATGTGTTCCAGATGCTTCCTAGTTTTTTTCTTCTATTAGTTTGAGTGTGTCTGGTTTGATGTGGAGGTCCTTGATCCACTTGGACTTAAGCTTTGTACAGGGTGATAAGCATGGATCGATCTGCATTCTTCTACATGTTGACCTCCAGTTGAACCAGCACCATTTGCTGAAAATGCTATCTTTTTTTCCATTGGATGGATTTGGCTCCTTTGTCAAAAAAATCAAGTGACCATAGGTGTGTGGATTCATTTCTGGGTCTTCAATTCTGTTCCATTGGTCTATCTGTCTGTCTCTGTACCAATACCATGCAGTTTTTATCACTATTGCTCTGTAATACTGCTTTGAGTTCAGGGATAGTGATTCCCCTGAAGTCCTTTTTATTGTTGAGGATAGTTTTAGCTATCCTGGGTTTTTTGTTATTCCAGATGAATTTGCAAATTGTTCTGTCTAACTCTTTGAAGAATTGGATTGGTATTTTGATGGGGATTGCATTGAATCTGTAGATCACTTTTGGTAAAATGGCCATTTTTACTATATTAATCCTGCCAATCCATGAGCATGGGAGATCTTTCCACCTTCTGAGGTCTTCTTCAATTTCTTTCTTCAGTGTCTTGAAGTTCTTATTGTACAGATCTTTTACTTGCTTGGTTAAAGTCACACCGAGGTATTTTATATTATTTGGGTCTATTATGAAGGGTGTCGTTTCCCTAATTTCTTTCTCGGCTTGTTTCTCTTTTGTGTAGAGGAAGGCTACTGATTTATTTGAGTTAATTTTATACCCAGCCACTTTGCTGAAGTTGTTTATCAGCTTTAGTAGTTCTCTGGTGGAACTTTTGGCATCACTTAAATATACTATCATATCATCTGCAAATAGTGATATTTTGACTTCTTTTCCGATCTGTATCCCCTTGATCTCCTTTTGTTGTCTGATTGCTCTGGCTAGAACTTCAAGAACTATATTGAATAAGTAGGGAGAGAGTGGGCAGCCTTGTCTAGTCCCTGATTTTAGTGGGATTGCTTCAAGTTTCTTTCCATTTAGTTTAATGTTAGCAACTGGTTTGCTGTATATGGCTTTTACTATGTTTAGGTATGGGCCTTGTATTCCTATTCTTTCCAGGACTTTTTATCATGAAGGGTGTTGAATTTTGTCAAATGCTTTCTCAGCATCTAATGAAATGATCATGTGGTTTTGTTCTTTCAGTTTGTTTATATAATGGATCACGTTGATGGTTTTCCAGATATTAAACCATCCCTGCATGCCTGGGATGAAGCCTACTTGATCATGGTGGATGATTGTTTTGATGTGCTCTTGGATTCGGGGTTTGCCAGAATTTTGTTGAGTATTTTTAAGGCCAATGTTCATAAGGGAAATTGGTCTGAAGTTCTCTTTCTTTTGTTGGGTCTTTTGTGGTTTAGGTATAAGAGTAATTGTGGCTTCATAGAAGGAATTCGGTAGTGCTCCATCTGTTTCAATTTTGTGGAATAGTTTGATAATATTGGTATGAGGTCTCCATGAAGGTCTGATAGAATTCTGCACAAAACCCGTCTGGACCTGGGCTCTTTTTGGTTGGGAGACCTTTAATGACTGCTTCTATTTCCTTAGGAGTTATGGGGTTGTTTAACTGGTTTATCTGTTCCTGATTTAACTTCAGTACCTGGTATCTGTCTAGGAAATTGTCCATTTCCTGTAGATTTTCAAGTTTTGTTGAATATAGGCTTTTATAGTAAGATCTAATGATTTTTTGAATTTCCTCTGAATCTGTAGTTATGTCTCCCTTTTCTTTTCTGATTTTGTTATTTTGTACACACTCTCTGTGTCCTCTCGCTAGTCTGGCTAAGGGTTTATCTATCTTGTTGATTTTCTCAAAGAACCAATTTTTGGTTCTGTTGATTCTTTCTATGGTCCTTTTTGTTTCTACTTGGTTGATTTCAGCTCTGAGTTTGATTATTTCCTGCCTTCTACTCCTCCTGGGTGTATTTGCTTTTTTTTGTTCTAGAGCTTTTAGGTGTGCTGTCAAGCTGCTGACATATGCTCTTTCCTGTTTCTTTCTACAGGCACTCAGTGCTATGAGTTTTCCTCTTAGCACAGCTTTCATTGTGTCCCATAAGTTTGGGTATGTTGTATCTTCATTTTCATTAAATTCTAAAAAGTTTTTAATTTCTTTCTTTATTTCTTCCTTGACCAGGTTATCATTGAGTAGAGCATTGTTCAGTTTCCACGTATATGTGGGCATTCTTCCCTTATTGTTATTGAAGACCAGCTTTAGGCCGTGGTGGTCCGATAGCACGATGGGATTATTTCTATCTTTCTGTATCTGTTGAGGCCTGTTTTTGACCAATTATATGGTCAATTTTGGAGAAAGTACCATGAGGAGCTGAGAAGAAGGTATATCCTTTTGCTTTAGGGTAGAACGCTCTATAAATATCCGTTAAGTCCATTTGGCTCATGACTTCTCTTAGTCTGTTCACGCCTCTGTTTAATTTCTGTTTCCATGATCTGTCCATTGATGAGAGTGGGGTGTTGAAATCTCCTACTATTATTGTGTGAGGTGCAATGTGTGTTTTGAGCTTTAGTAAGGTTTTTTTACGTATGTAGGTTCCCTTGTATTTGGGGCATAGATATTTAGGATTGAGAGTTCATCTTGGTGGATTTTTCCTTTGATGAATATGAAGTGTCCTTCCTTATCTTTTTTGATGACTTTTAGTTGGAAATTGATTTTATTTGATATTAGAATGGCTACTCCAGCTTGCTTCTTCAGACCATTTGCTTGGAAAGTTGTTTCAGCCTTTCACTCTGAGGTAGTGTCTGTCTTTGTCTCTGAGGTGTGTTTCCTGTAGGCAGCAGAATGCAGGGTCCTCGCTAGTATCCAGTTTGTTAATCTATGTCTTTTTTATTGGGGAGTTGAGGCCATTGATGTTGAGAGATATTATGAATAGTGATTATTGCTTCCTGTTATATTCATATTTGGATGTGAGGTTGTGTTTGTGTGCCTTTCTTTGTTTTGTTGCCAAGACGATTAGTTTCTTGCCTCTTCTTGGGTATAGCTTGCCTCCTTATGTTGGGCTTTACCATTTATTATCCTTTGTAGTGCTGGATTTGTAGAAAGATATTGTGTAAATTTGGTTTTGTCATGGAATATCTTGGTTTCTCCATCTATGTTAATTGAGAGTTTTGCAGGATACAGTAGCCTGGGCTGGCATTTGTGTTCTCTTAGGGTCTGTATGACATCAGTCCAGGATCTTCTGGCCTTCATAGTTTCTGGTAGAAGTCTGGTGTGATTCTGATAGGTCTGCCTTTATATGTTACATGACCTTTTTCCCTTACTGCTTTAAATATTCTTTCTTTATTTTGAGCATTTAGTGTTTTGACTATTATGTGACGGGAGGTGTTTCTTTTCTGGTCCAATCTATTTGGAGTTCTGTAGGCTTCTTGTATGCCTATGGGTGTCTCTTTTTTTAAGTTAGGGAAGTTTTCTTCTATGATTTTGTTGAAGATATTTACTGGTCCTTTGAGCTGGGAGTCTTCACTCTTTTTTATACCTATTATCCTTAGGTTTGATCTTCTCATTGAGTCCTGGATTTCCTGTATGTTTTGGACCAGTAGCTTTTTTCCGCTTTTACATTATCTTTGACAGTTGAGTCAATGATTTCTATGGAATCTTCTGCTCCTGAGATTTCTCTTCCATCTCTTGTATTCTGTTGGTGAAGCTTGTATCTACAGCTCCTTGTCTCTTCTTTTGGCTTTCTATATCCAGGGTTATTTCCATGTGTTCTTTCTTGATTGCTTCTATATCCATTTTTAATTCCTTCAACTGTTTGATTGTGTTTTCCTGGAATTCTTTCAGGGATTTTTGTGATTCCTCTCTGTAGGCTTCTACTTGTTCTCTAAGGGAGTTCTTCACGTCTTTCTTGAAGTCCTCCAGCATCATGATCAAATATGATTTTGAAACTAGATCTTGCTTTTCTGGTGTGTTTGGATATTCCGTGTTTGCTTTGGTGGGAGAATTGGGCTCCGATGATGCCATGTAGTCTTGGTTTCCTGCGCTTGCCTCTCGCCATCAGATTATCTCTAGTGTTACTTTGTTCTGCTATTTCTGACAGTGGCTAGACTGTCCTATAAGCCTGTGTGTCAGGAGTGCTGTAGACCTGTTTTACTGTTTTCTTTCAGCCAGTTATGGGGACAGAGTGTTCTGCTTTTGTGTGTGTAGTTTTGTCCTCTACAGGTCTTCAGCTGTTCCTGTGGGCCTGTGTCTTGAGTTCACCAGGCAGGTCACTTGCAGCAGAAAAGTTGGTCTTACCTGTGGTCCCGAGGCTCAAGTTCATTCGCGGGGTGCTGCCCACGGGCTCTCTGAGGTGGCAGCAACCGGGAAGATCTGCGCTGCCTCTTCCGGGAGCCTCCGTGCACCAGGGTTCCAGATGGCCTCCGGTGTTTTCCTCTGGAATCAGCAATGTGTGTAGAGAGCAGTCTCTTCTGGTTTCGCAGGTGTGTCTGCCTCTCTGAAGGTTTAGCTCTCCTTCCCACGGGATTTGGGTGCAGAGAACTGTTTATCCGGTCTGTTTCCTTCAGGTTCCGGCGGTGTCTCAGGCAGGGCTCCTGCCTCACCTGGGCCCTCTCCCACGGGAGCCCAGAGGCCTTATACAGTTTCCTCTTGGGCCAGGGATGTGGGCAGGGGTGGGCAGTGTTGGTGGTCTCTTCTGCTCTGCAGCCTCAGGAGTTCCCACCTGACCAGGCGGTAAGGTATCTCCCTGACCCATTTTTTTAAAAAGAATTTTACCCTGGCAACAGTGTGGGAAATCAATCTTCAAAGACCATACACATGCTAAAGAGAGGAAAGTACTTGCCACTCAAGCAAGATGACCTCAGTTCAAATCCTCAGTACCCATATGTGGAATGCCGAGCTTGGTTGTGCATTCCTACAATTCTCGCCTAAAATATTGAAACAGGGCAATGCATGGGGCGTGTGACCACCCACTCTACCTGAATTGATGATCTCAAAAACTAAGGTGCAGAGGAACTGAAGAAGACAACTAGTGTCAACTCTGACCTCCACATGTGTGTGGACATATGCACATGTACACGCACACATAGAGTCAGAAGACTAAATGAAATAAGCAGAAAACAAATAGTACATCAAGGAAGGTGGGTGGTCAGGGAGGACAAGGGAGAGGAGGCAGGGGAGGAATGGAGGAAGAGGATGAAGAAATGGAGGAGGAAAGGGACCAGTGGCATTAGGGGGATGAGGGATTAAAGCAGATGTGACTGTCAGATCTCAGAAGCTGGTGAGTATGACCCAGTACGTAGTCACAGCACATGGCTGACACAGGCTCCTGTCTTAGGGAACCTCACTTCACCCTGCTGTGATGGGCTGATTTGATTTAGGGTCACCTGAAACAAGGTGAACTTCAGCAAGAGAGCTAGTTCTTCATTGCAGCTTAATTATCTGTCAGGGCTGCCACAAGTTGGTAGGTGTTCTGCAAATAGATGCTGTGGGGATGAGTAAAAAATGCAAAATAGGCAATTTAATGAAAACACGTCCCTTCATTCCAAAAGAAAAAACTAAATTCAGAGTGCACCGGTAGGCACCCAAAATGTCTGAGATAGTGAAAGATGTTCATGTTGGGGTTTGAAGGTGGGAGAGTCGATGCCAGGGTGCTGTCATTCAACACTGCCCATGTTAGAGTCCCAGGGAGGGAGAGCTTCATCTGTTTCATCAGTATCACCATTGTGCAGCTGTAGCATCCTCCCTCTTAGCATCTGAGCTGCCTCTTTCTCGTATTGAAGACCACATAATGAGTCCAGGGTACTCAAGTTAAGCCACAAGACATATTTTTGACTCTTGTAAGAAGTGACTAACCCTTTCCATATTAATCCCTGTGAATTTTCACACTCCCTCACAATTGTCATTTGTATTTTGAGGGAAGATAATCCTGTAAATATTTACTTAGGGATGTAGAGCAGCCTACCAAATGTCAGTGGAAACTGTTCATAGAATTACATGAGTTTAATGGAATTATTCTTGTCCCATGATATGGTTCTTTTTGAAGTCCATAAACAAAGACTGCCTTACTCTGGAAATAAGTGGTATTGCCTGATTTTTAATTGGCATGTAATATTTGAGTGGATGGATACCTGAGTAATTTTAACAAGTGTGTTCCCTCTTGTGGAAAAGAAACCTGCAGGGGAATCTAAGTCTGCAGTGTGCTGATGGTAGGAATTGTAGCAAGGGGAGACCTGTGTCTCCAGTCCAAGGAGAGGACTCCTCTAACAAGGTTCATTCTCAGATCAGCTTGCGCCTAGATGTGAGTAGCAATCCTACTGTATTTTATGGTTCTTCCAAGTTGTACTTTTGAAAGAATCTCTTCTGCCTGTTCTTGTTAATTTTAGTATTGCGTTCACAGTGAAAACTCATGACAGGACTGTTGAGATGTCACAGGTATTTGCTGTCTGGTGACCTGCATTTGGTCCCCAGAATTTGTAGAGTGGAAGGAAGAATCCTGTAAGTTGTCCTGTTTTGTTTGTATGCCCCAACCCTAAGCAAATTCTACAACTTCCAGCCTCCGTTTCCAGTGAGAATGGTTCTCTTCACTTTCTCCCATCTATCTACTAGAACTCATCTTTCAAATAACAGCATCAGGTAGTAGACAGTCTTGGGAGTGAGGAAGCTGGTGATATTCCCTTCAGTTTCCTGTGGAAGGCAATGCGGTTGGTAATATTAGACGTTTAGTTGGGTTTTATAAACTTATGTAAAGTGAGCTCCTTAAATTACAAGGTATGTGGAGAGGGGGACTTTATCATGCTTACGTTTTTAAAGAAAGTGTCTCAGGTAACTCGGTCTGTTTTAGAATTCTCTATGAAGCTGAGGATTACCTTGTACTCCTGATTTCCCTGCCTCTCCCTTGAAGGGCTGTGATCACAGGCGCACACCATCACCCTGGCTCAGTGTACTGACTGTGACTTGTTTCTAAAAGTGTTTCCTCATACAAACAAAAAAACAGACAGAGTATAAGTATAGAAAGAGCTTTCTCTGATTTCAACTAGAATGGCTGTCCAGTCCCACCCTCTTGGAGACCTCCACTAGTAAGAATAAGTCTTTTTACTTCCAAGGAACCTATTAATTTAGCACCCCAACTCCTCCTTTTTCGTGTTACGGTATGTTGATCTATGTTGATTAGTGTTTGTAGGGAAAGATGAGTATTAACTGATTTTGACAAATTGTGAGTTCTTGAAAAGTGATGACCCCAAGCCACTTTGTACTGTGATGCCTACATATACACTAAGTATTTTTTTTAAATATCTTTTTTTTCCTCCGTGAATGATGGTGCAAATTTGCCATCTTTGCATTCAGGAGACTTAAGCCCAGGTTTGAGGCAAGTCTGGCCTCTATTGTGAGACTTTGAAAAAAAAGGGAGAACAATTAATATTTGCTTGGCTTCTGGCAGCCAGATGGGGATAAAGAAATCACTGGATTCAAATTTTCAGAAGCCAAATAGCCAGATGCACTGGACATCCATTATGTACAGTGTCTTGTGCTCGCACAGTGGTGGTGTGCTGGGAGAGACAAAGACTTCCCTTAATAGTGTTCATGTATCGGCCAGAGGACTGAAATTTAATCAACTTCCCCCAAGTTAGTGTGGTGCACTCTCTAAACGGGCACTTCCAGAATGTTTAAACAAAATAGGTGCTCGTTTTTCCCACTGGGGAGGAAAGGCCTCACTTTTCAGAAACACTAATGTAGCTCTTGCGTGTTTCCCAAGCATACTGCAGTTATAAGGCAGAAATTAAAAATGACTCGAGTGACAGAAAACACATTTTTAAAATGCTGAGGTCTATAATTTTCTATATATGTTCACATTTTTCTCGTGAAATACTCATACCATGCACGGTATTTGATGTCCCTGTTTTTGTGAACAGTTTATGATAGCTGCTGTATTTGATGGGTGGGAAGTGACATCATCAGGGCAGTACACTGACACTTTGTGACAGTACTGCTGTTTATTTCACCCAGATAGGCTGGCCCTTCAGTTGTCTTCTGGTTTTCTTCTCTAAAAAGTTGTTATTACTTTAAAATGAATCTGATACTGTGAGGGACAAGTGTTCAAATATCATTACCTCAAGAGGCAGTAAGCCATTCGTTGTGGTTTGCTTTCCCGTGTGAACTAATGCTTTCTCCTGATTTAACTCCTGTAAACACTTAGCACCATGCTGTTAATTGTCTAAGGTATCACTTATTTCTAGTTCACCAAGACAATTTTATCTGAACCTAATACAACTTCTGTATCTGGAGATATAGCGAAGCTTTGAATTATTGAAGTAATTAATGCATTTACTACATTTATAAGAAATGAATTATATTTTCTAAGTAGGTTTATAGTTTAAAATGCTATTATGCATACTGACAAATTCAATTTAACTCTAAAAGGACATGAAAAGAACTTTGGATTAATTTGCATTATATACATGTATATTATGAATTCTATATCTCTAATATAAATATTACACATAGTATGTATTTTCCATTCTATGTTGTGTTTATGTCAGTTTTCCCTGTTTATATCAACGTTCATTCACTAACTCTCAAAGGCAATACTCATATTTATGGTGGCAAACAGGTTGAAGCTTGACTTGTCTCTTTGGAGAAAAGATTTAGAGCTATAGGTGAAGAATGAGATTAAGATTTCAGGAATGATCTTGAAGCCCAGCTTTATGGTAAAAAAAACAAAAAACAAAAAAAAACAAAAAACAAAACAAACAAACAAAAAAAACCATCAGAATTGTCTACAGTCTGTTGTAGAAGACAAAGAGGAGAAAGATTTCACATAGACCTAAAGCCATTATGTCTCACCCAAAACAATAAGAATTCCATACTGAAGAAAGTTTCCTTGGTCAGGTATTTCCCGGTGGCATGACAAGTGCGTGTCGCATGACTAAGATACTGGGTGAGTGAACTTGCTTGTAGACTCGACTCGGAGACCCTCATGCCAAGGGTAATGATAGTTAACAGTGAAGACTGTAAGCATTAGGAATTAAGCTGAGCACAAGAAGAGTACTTGGCTTCTAGGGGAATCTAAATTAGCAGGAACCAGCCTACAAGAAGAAAACAGGAAACGATAAAACAGACAAATCAAGAGCTCAAAAGAAAACAAGCTCCCCCCCACCCCAGATCGTGTAATACTTTGAGGTAAAGTCTCATGATGTGGAGTAGAGTCATGATTTTGACTTCTGTAAAATTTCAATATGCCTTTCCATTCATAAAACACCTTTTCAAGTTGAAATCTCTTCATTATTAAAAGGATTAATACCAATTTGGTTTACAATTGACTCTTCAGATGAATCCACTATATTTTTAGAGTCCTTCACTATTTTGAACTTTGGTGATGTGCTTTTAGAAATAGCTCTTGACACTTTAGCATTTATAGGGAGCCTCTTGAATATTCTTTCGTATCTATTGCAAATGATTTTTCTTTCTGAGGAGCAGGCTGTTATAAGGTAAGACCACTCCAAATGTTTGCCGGGCCCCTGTGGACCAGGCTATTTCCCTCTGGGCTTTTGGCCCAAATGTTACATAACAAACTCCACCCTTACCAGAGGGGAGCCTAATATGGCTGCTCCATTTTGGAATTCTAACCTCTAAAACTATAAATAAATGTCTTTGACGAACAGTCCCCGTTGTTTTTTTTGTCATAGCAATACAGC